>NW_028252246.1:0-18329 GCF_964263255.1 Lissotriton vulgaris | reverse complement strand
GGTTGTAGTGGTCCTGTTGGAAGTGGTAAGTAAGTTGCCCGCAGAAAAAAAATCCTCCTATTAGCGGCACTCCTCCATTGCAGCCGACGCTTCGTCCACCGATGTTGGTCACCAGAAGACACCCTGTCCACTGCCTGCCTGATGCTGAATTGTGGCTCGCTACTGTGAAGCCTGACTCCATCCTTTTTTCCCCATTGCAGAGACTGAAACCCGGCCTGTAATTATTCAACGAAAAACAGGAAGTGATATAATATTACAACACCACTGATAAATAAATATAAGGTATGTAGGCTGTGGAGTGCAAAAAGTCACAATTTGTTTTTCCTAGTAGACAGACAGTACAATGTTTTTGAAAGTGCGTACTCTGAGTCACCTTTTGAAGGATAAGTAAGTATGGGCAAATTAATGTAGCGGATCTTGCCCCTCAAGCTAGGTGTACTGTAAACTGTGTTTTAGAACAAAAATAGATCTTCCTAGCAGTGCTCCCACCCAAAAAACGAGGCCTAGCAGAAAACTGGAGACAAAACTTACTTTGAAAGTAAAAGTAGGCCGAAGTACCCTAATTACCCATTACCCCCCGTGGATTGTATTCAAACCACTTGCAAGCAACCAAGCAAAAGTAGCCATAGCCAGCATCGCTCCAAGACTCGAAATCCCCCCCACTCAAACACATGCAATAGAAATACTGCTAACCCTAACGAACCCTAAGTTAAGAATAGTGGCAAAGGCTTTCTTTAACTATGCCAAATCCCCCCTTTCCCACCATGGATTTTCTTCAAATGACTTGCAACCAAAATTACACATTCTCACGAGTGCTCTAAGACCCCAGAACTCAGTTTGAAAAATCTAGAACACCCCGATACACATGCAATCCTGGTGCTAGGGCTAACCCTAACGAACCCTAAGTTACAAAAAGTGCCAAAACTAAAGGCTTTTCCGCGCGGATTTTGTCCCAACCACTTCTACCCGGTATTAGACCTTCCCAGGAATGCCCCAAGACCCGGCAACCCACCCGCCAAGAAGCATAACACTCCCAAACAGGCCAAAAGAAAAATCTCATACTTGCAATATTTCTGGGCCTTCGGTCCAAACGCGCTGCGTAGCTAGGCCATAAGTCGGGGTTGGCACGACGGATTTCCTGAAAAGCAAATGCAATCAAGATTAGAGTGTCCCAGCAGTGCTCCCAGACCACGAAACTCACCCGCAAACAGACGGAACCCCCCCTAAGAGCACCTCAAAGGCAAGCAAGTCATCAAAAACACAAAAAAAATTCCGCCTGGGATTTGGTCCAAAACACTTTTATCCGGTATTAGAGCTTCCCAGCAATGGCCCCAGAGCCGTCAACCCAGGAGAAAACGAGTAGAAGACCCCCAAACAGCCAAAGAGCAAAAGTACAAAAATGGGGACTTAGTCACTTTTTCACAAATTTCCCAAATCACTCCGCGCGCGCTCTGCAGCTAGGCCCTAAGTCCCCTCAGCCACCATGGATTTGCTTCAAACCTCTTGCAAAGTAAAGTATATATAGCCAGCAGTGCTCCCAGACCACGAAACTCACCCGCAAACACCAGCAAGCCCCCCAAACAGGCCCCCGAAAACGCTACATAGAGCAAAATGTCTGAAATAGCCCAAAAAAAAATCGGCCTGGATTTTGTCCCAACCACTTCTACCCGGTATTAGACCTTCCCAGGAATGCCCCAAGACCCGGCAACCCACCCGCCAAGAAGCATAACACCCCCAAACAGGCCAAAAGCAAAATCTCATACTTGCAATATTTCTGGGCCTTCGGTCCAAACGCGCTGCGTAGCTAGGCCATAAGTCGGGGTTGGCACGACGGATTTCCTGAAAAGCAAATGCAATCAAGATTAGAGTGTCCCAGCAGTGCTCCCAGACCACGAAACTCACCCGCAAACACCAGCAAGCCCCCCAAACAGGCCCCCGAAAACGCTACATAGAGCAAAATGTCTGAAATAGCCCAAAAAAAAATCGGCCTGGATTTTGTCCCAACCACTTCTACCCGGTATTAGACCTTCCCAGGAATGCCCCAAGACCCGGCAACCCACCCGCCAAGAAGCATAACACCCCCAAACAGGCCAAAAGCAAAATCTCATACTTGCAATATTTCTGGGCCTTCGGTCCAAACGCGCTGCGTAGCTAGGCCATAAGTCGGGGTTGGCACGACGGATTTCCTGAAAAGCAAATGCAATCAAGATTAGAGTGTCCCAGCAGTGCTCCCAGACCACGAAACTCACCCGCAAACACCAGCAAGCCCCCCAAACAGGCCCCCGAAAACGCTACATAGAGCAAAATGTCTGAAATAGCCCAAAAAAAAATCGGCCTGGATTTTGTCCCAACCACTTCTACCCGGTATTAGACCTTCCCAGGAATGCCCCAAGACCCGGCAACCCACCCGCCAAGAAGCATAACACCCCCAAACAGGCCAAAAGCAAAATCTCATACTTGCAATATTTCTGGGCCTTCGGTCCAAACGCGCTGCGTAGCTAGGCCATAAGTCGGGGTTGGCACGACGGATTTCCTGAAAAGCAAATGCAATCAAGATTAGAGTGTCCCAGCAGTGCTCCCAGACCACGAAACTCACCCGCAAACACCAGCAAGCCCCCCAAACAGGCCCCCGAAAACGCTACATAGAGCAAAATGTCTGAAATAGCCCAAAAAAAAATCGGCCTGGATTTTGTCCCAACCACTTCTACCCGGTATTAGACCTTCCCAGGAATGCCCCAAGACCCGGCAACCCACCCGCCAAGAAGCATAACACCCCCAAACAGGCCAAAAGCAAAATCTCATACTTGCAATATTTCTGGGCCTTCGGTCCAAACGCGCTGCGTAGCTAGGCCATAAGTCGGGGTTGGCACGACGGATTTCCTGAAAAGCAAATGCAATCAAGATTAGAGTGTCCCAGCAGTGCTCCCAGACCACGAAACTCACCCGCAAACACCAGCAAGCCCCCCAAACAGGCCCCCGAAAACGCTACATAGAGCAAAATGTCTGAAATAGCCCAAAAAAAAATCGGCCTGGATTTTGTCCCAACCACTTCTACCCGGTATTAGACCTTCCCAGGAATGCCCCAAGACCCGGCAACCCACCCGCCAAGAAGCATAACACCCCCAAACAGGCCAAAAGCAAAATCTCATACTTGCAATATTTCTGGGC
The DNA here is from genome assembly GCF_964263255.1 of Lissotriton vulgaris. NCBI lineage: Eukaryota > Metazoa > Chordata > Amphibia > Caudata > Salamandridae > Lissotriton > Lissotriton vulgaris. Next base: position 15,161 of record NW_028252246.1, on the reverse strand, counting down.
CTTCGGTCCAAACGCGCTGCGTAGCTAGGCCATAAGTCGGGGTTGGCACGACGGATTTCCTGAAAAGCAAATGCAATCAAGATTAGAGTGTCCCAGCAGTGCTCCCAGACCACGAAACTCACCCGCAAACACCAGCAAGCCCCCCAAACAGGCCCCCGAAAACGCTACATAGAGCAAAATGTCTGAAATAGCCCAAAAAAAAATCGGCCTGGATTTTGTCCCAACCACTTCTACCCGGTATTAGACCTTCCCAGGAATGCCCCAAGACCCGGCAACCCACCCGCCAAGAAGCATAACACCCCCAAACAGGCCAAAAGCAAAATCTCATACTTGCAATATTTCTGGGCCTTCGGTCCAAACGCGCTGCGTAGCTAGGCCATAAGTCGGGGTTGGCACGACGGATTTCCTGAAAAGCAAATGCAATCAAGATTAGAGTGTCCCAGCAGTGCTCCCAGACCACGAAACTCACCCGCAAACACCAGCAAGCCCCCCAAACAGGCCCCCGAAAACGCTACATAGAGCAAAATGTCTGAAATAGCCCAAAAAAAAATCGGCCTGGATTTTGTCCCAACCACTTCTACCCGGTATTAGACCTTCCCAGGAATGCCCCAAGACCCGGCAACCCACCCGCCAAGAAGCATAACACCCCCAAACAGGCCAAAAGCAAAATCTCATACTTGCAATATTTCTGGGCCTTCGGTCCAAACGCGCTGCGTAGCTAGGCCATAAGTCGGGGTTGGCACGACGGATTTCCTGAAAAGCAAATGCAATCAAGATTAGAGTGTCCCAGCAGTGCTCCCAGACCACGAAACTCACCCGCAAACACCAGCAAGCCCCCCAAACAGGCCCCCGAAAACGCTACATAGAGCAAAATGTCTGAAATAGCCCAAAAAAAAATCGGCCTGGATTTTGTCCCAACCACTTCTACCCGGTATTAGACCTTCCCAGGAATGCCCCAAGACCCGGCAACCCACCCGCCAAGAAGCATAACACCCCCAAACAGGCCAAAAGCAAAATCTCATACTTGCAATATTTCTGGGCCTTCGGTCCAAACGCGCTGCGTAGCTAGGCCATAAGTCGGGGTTGGCACGACGGATTTCCTGAAAAGCAAATGCAATCAAGATTAGAGTGTCCCAGCAATGCTCTCAGACCATGAAACTCACCCACAAACAGACGGAACCCCCCCTAAGAGCACCTCAAAGGCAAGCAAGTCATCAAAAACACAAAAAAATTTCCGCCTCGGATTTGGCACAAACCACTTTTAGTGCTTCCCAGCAATGGCCCCAGACCCGTCAACTCACCTGCAAAGAGGTAGAACAACACCCCCACAAGTGCTGAGTCTTTCTTCATTGGGCGTAAACCAGCCCTCTGCTTTGATGGAAATAGGAGTCTGGAGGAGGAGGATAGAGGAGCATGTTCTTCTGAACTTGTGAACCTGAGGAATGCAGACTGCGGCACCTTCAAATAAATTAGCAAACAAGTGAAGACAGTTCTGCTGATGGGCTTGTCTTTGTGATAATCTGATTAAAGTTTGAATTATATTAACTGTGCACAACAAAGAAAGACAGACACACAGGAATAAAAGTGAATAAGGATGAAAAAGAAAGTTATTGATTCGTTGTCTCATTTTCAGGGCTCGAAGTCGGAATCACGGTCCAGGAATAAGAATAAGGCTTCGTCATCATACTCTGCGAATTCAGCCCGGGTGAGGTCAGTGCCACCTGACAGAGTAGAAATTCCCTCATCTATGGTGCTGGCCACCTCCTCTTCATCCGGCACGCTCTCTCGTACTCTTATATCTGGTGGTATGAGGTGCTGATTCATCTTGATCATTGTTAACCTCTCCACATTTTTGGGCGAGAGGCGGCTCCGTTTGGGAGTTACAATCCCACCAGCCGCACTGAAAACCCGTTCAGAAGACACACTTGCGAGTGGGCAAGACAAGTAGTTTAAAGCCAGGTTGGTGAGCTGTGGCCACAATTCTTTTTTCCCATGCCAATACGCCAATGGGTCAGAATTAACATAGACCTCTGTGGAGTCATTCAGATAGTCCTTCACCATCGACTCAAGGTCCTCCTCCAAGGTTCCTCCACTTTGCGTAGCTCTTGCTGTGCCTCTGGCCTTTTGAGAACCAAACCCACGCAGAGCTAGCCAATCCTCTTCAGCCTCCAATGTTTCTGCTGTCTTTCGTGCAGATGATGCGGTTGCCGGTGTCTTTAACGGCTGAGAGGTCACTTGTGCCACAGCCACAGGTGCAGAAGTGGATTGTTTTGACTGGGGATGGCCTGCTGATGTACTGCCATTTCCTTCAATTTCCAGCCGTTCTGTTTCAAACTTCTTGGCTGACAAGGCTAGCCAACGTTTGTACTTTGTAACATCTTCATCAGCAAAAGCAAAGAATGCTCTGCCTGCCAGCGCCTTTTTGTAGCGTGGATCCAGAATAGTAGCACAAATGTAATGCTGTTCTGAGTGGATCTTTTGAAGACGTTCATCACCTTGTAGGAGCTCTAATAATTGCTCAGCCAGAAGCAAAGAAGAGCCTTTCTTTTTGTCATCTTTTCGAAACACAGAACACACCTCCTTCAGTTGGTCCTCCAGCATGTACAACAATGGGATAGCTTTTCCCAAATTAGAGTCCTCCTTGCTGACTGCACGCGTGAAGACCTCAAAAGGACGAAGCATGCGTGTTAGGCTTTCAACTATGTTCCATTGCGGCCCACCCATCCTCAGCTCCTCTATACCCTCTTTCAAGAAATATTGATCGAGTTGCGTATACTGCTCATACAGACGCTCAAGCATGTAGAAGGTTGAGTTCCAACGTGTTACCACCTCCTGGATGAGTGCTTTCACTGGCATTTGACATTGATATAGCATGCTCCTCAGCTGCTTGCGGGCCTTAAAAGAATGCCTGAAATGCTTGCAAATTTTTCGGCAGTTCTCCAATACACTGCACGCTGCACTGTCTTTATTACCCAAGAATTTTTGGACAACCAGGTTTATACAGTGCGCCAAACACGGCACTCTGAAATAGTAACCGTCCCTCATGGCCTTAACTATATTGGAGCCATTGTCCGTGGAAACATAACCAACCTTGCGTTTTAGTGGGGACAGACAGTTAAGGACCTTTGTGTTAAAGACATCCAAAATGTTTTCTGCTGTGTGACGTTTCTCCAAACCAAACATGGCTAGTGTTGCATGTTTCCGAGCACCTTTAAAAACAGTGTTAGTGTCAACACCTGAGTTTAGCTTTGCTTTAGCCCCTGAAAAAGAGACCCAGTGTGCAGTGATGCACATGTAATCAGCGCCTGCGCCACTGGTCCACATGTCTGTTGTCAGATGTATAGTGTGAACAGCACTCTTCTGCAAAGCTGCCCCAATCGCCTTCAGAACATCTTCATGTAGTGCTGGAACCGCAACTCGGGCAAAATAGAACCGGCTAGGAACCTTCCATTTAGGGCAGAGCACTGCCACTAATTCTAGAAAACCAACCCCTTCGACAAAAGAAAAAGGGAGAAGGTCCAGAGCTAGCATTTTAGCCAGCTTAGTGTTATACAGACGGGTCATTGGGTGGTTGCGTTCATATTGCGCTTCTGTAAACAACATCTTTTTAATGTTGCCCTGGACCAATGATTTACGGGATGATGATCTCTTCGACCCAGTTACGCTCGCTGATGAACTTTTCCGCATTGATGTCTCACTCTCTCCCACACTCTTAGTGTGGCTCCCATGGGGTGTGCTGCTGACATGGGAACTGGGTGTAAGTGAAGTGTTTGGATCGTCTTCTTCTACCTCCTCGTCATCAGCAGATGACAAATCAACGTTTTCATTACGTGCAATTCCGGCTTTCTTGACCGCCTCTAGGTGCGGAAACCATTCGAGAGGGTGCCTTCTCTCAAGATGACCTCTCTGGCCTCCGGTACCATAGTTAGAACCAAGCTTACCACGACTATATCGAAGCTTACAAAGGCTACAAATGGCTACGTTTGCCTTTTTTGGGCAAACACTAAAGAAGTCCCAAACTGGAGACTTGAAATGTCTTCGGGGGCCGCCGCCGGAGGAGGCGTCGATACTGGTGGTGGTGGTCCTGCTGCTAATGACAGATGAAGTGGAGGATGTGGATTGCCGAACTTCAGTACGTTTTGCACTTTCACCACCACGAATTGAGGTCGAGGACGAGGTGGGTACCTTCTTGCGAGGAAGAAATATGGAAGCGGTAGGTTTTGGTGTACTACTTAACTCCAAATCTAATGATTCCATTTCCATTGCCTCCTCGCCGACATCATCATCACGCTCAGCAGCTTCTCGGGATAGGGTCAAAATGTCTCTTTGCTGCATGCCCGGTGGGGCTGCAGTGACCTTTGTGATGACTGCCTCGTCGTCATCGTGAGAGGCTTCATCACCAGCAGTATCTGTCACTTCTTGTTGAGCCTCATCACACTCCATAGGTTTGAGTTTTTGGACGACCTTCCTTTTACGCTTAGGTACCGGTGGCAGATCATGGTGTGCCTCTGCCTCACTGTCAGACCGCAGTTGTCGTGGTTCCCAAGACAGATCACTTGCACCAGAACGAGGTGGGCTTGAAGAAGATGTAGACACCCCCCTTGATCTTTTCCTTGCTAGGGATGTGGAAGACAATGAATGATCATCAGGAGGAGTGGCTTCCAATGATACCTCAGCTTCATTGTCGATTTCCAAATGTGCCCCTACTTCGGGAGGAACAACTATTGTGGGCACTTGTGAACGTCCATGCACCTTTGCTTGCGCATCTCCTTTTGCTGCCTCTCCTTCCACATGTACTTGGGCGTGTACTTGCACATGGTGTTGTTGTTGCGGCTGTGGTTGTTCAACACTTGTCAGATGAGTTACAACAACCTGTGTTGATTCAGGGACATTGCTGCTACTTTCTTGCGATGAGCCAACATCACTGGTCGATGGTGATTGGAGAAGTACACTGACTGCCTCTGAAGCACTCAAGGGCTTTGACTTAAGTTGGCGTGGTGGTGGAGGCACTGAACCCAATGGAGCAGGGGTGCTGCTCTCAGGTTGGTCCCCAGCAGATCCTGCTGCTGCAGGCGTACTTTTTCTTTTGCTCCCAAAAAAAGTGGCGGGTGACACACCAGCCTCCTTGGTAACTTGCTTCTTCTGCTCCTTACTAGCAACTTTCTTGCTAGAGGAGCTACGGAGAACTTTCTTTGGGGGCGGGGCCATCTTCTTCAGAGCAGGTCAGACAGCAGGCCGCAGTTGCACGAATTGTAGAGTTGTCTGAGGCCAGACGTGACGTCGCGTGACGTTATGCTGCACACACACACCGCTGCAGGACTTCTTCCTGGCACTGGTGGTTCTCTTGAGTCTTGTGCACCTAAAAAAAATGGAAGACAGAGGAACATCAGTTCAGTTATAGAGCACAAAAAAATCGAAAAACACTGCAAAATCAGCACAATCCCAATCCATCCATGCCCTCCATAATGTTTAAATTCAAGACAACCCACAGAAAGACTAGGCCCATGCAAGACTCACTACCCCTGGGCATAAATAAAGGTTGAAAAGTAGGCAAAATGGTTGGAGGCCTAACAACAAAGCCTGCATTCAAAATGGCCACTTGCCTGCCAAGCACATGGCCAGTGCCTGTAGCTGCACTCAAAATGGCCACCAGCCACATGGCATGTCCCTCCCCATGAACACCCCCAAAAATCGAAAAACACTGCTAAATCAGCACAATCCTATTCCATCCATGGCCTCCATGATGTTTAAATTCAAGACAGCCCACAGAAAGACTAGGCCCCATGCACCACTCACTACCCCTGGTCAAGGCCCCAACAACAGGTCAAAAATCGAAAAACACAAAATTTTACACAAAAAAAAATCGAAAAACACAGAAAAATCAGCACAATCCCAATTCATCTATGGCCTCCATGATGTTTAAATTCAAGACAACCCACAGAAATACTAGGCCCATGCAAGACTCACTACCCCTGGCATAAATAAAGGTTGAAAAGTAGGCAAAATGGTTGGAGGCCTAACAACAAAGCCTGCATTCAAAATGGCCACTTGCCTGCCAGCACATGGCCAGTGCCTGTAGCTGCACTCAAAATGGCCACCAGCCACATGGCATGTCCCTCCCCATGAACACCCCCAAAAATCGAAAAACACTGCAAAATCAGCACAATCCCATTCCATCCATGATGTTTAAATTCAAGACAGCCCACAGAAAGACTAGGCCCCATGCACCACTCACTACCCCTGGTCAAGGCCCCAACAACAGGTCAAAAATCGAAAAACACAAAATTTTACACAAAAAAAAATCGAAAAACACAGAAAAATCAGCACAATCCCAATTCATCTATGGCCTCCATGATGTTTAAATTCAAGACAACCCACAGAAATACTAGGCCCATGCAAGACTCACTACCCCTGGCATAAATAAAGGTTGAAAAGTAGGCAAAATGGTTGGAGGCCTAACAACAAAGCCTGCATTCAAAATGGCCACTTGCCTGCCAGCACATGGCCAGTGCCTGTAGCTGCACTCAAAATGGCCACCAGCCACATGGCATGTCCCTCCCCATGAACACCCCCAAAAATCGAAAAACACTGCAAAATCAGCACAATCCCATTCCATCCATGATGTTTAAATTCAAGACAGCCCACAGAAAGACTAGGCCCCATGCACCACTCACTACCCCTGGTCAAGGCCCCAACAACAGGTCAAAAATCGAAAAACACAAAATTGTACAAAAAAAAAAAATCGAAAAACACAGAAAAATCAGCACAATCCCAATTCATCTATGGCCTCCATGATGTTTAAATTCAAGACAACCCACAGAAATACTAGGCCCATGCAAGACTCACTACCCCTGGCATAAATAAAGGTTGAAAAGTAGGCAAAATGGTTGGAGGCCTAACAACAAAGCCTGCATTCAAAATGGCCACTTGCCTGCCAGCACATGGCAAGTGCCTGTAGCTGCACTCAAAATGGCCACCAGCCACATGGCATGTCCCTCCCCATGAACACCCCCAAAAATCGAAAAACACTGCAAAATCAGCACAATCCCATTCCATCCATGATGTTTAAATTCAAGACAGCCCACAGAAAGACTAGGCCCCATGCACCACTCACTACCCCTGGTCAAGGCCCCAACAACAGGTCAAAAATCGAAAAACACAAAATTTTACAAAAAAAAAAAATCGAAAAACACAGAAAAATCAGCACAATCCCAATTCATCTATGGCCTCCATGATGTTTAAATTCAAGACAACCCACAGAAATACTAGGCCCATGCAAGACTCACTACCCCTGGCATAAATAAAGGTTGAAAAGTAGGCAAAATGGTTGGAGGCCTAACAACAAAGCCTGCATTTAAAATGGCCACTTGCCTGCCAGCACATGGCCAGTGCCTGTAGCTGCACTCAAAATGGCCACCAGCCACATGGCATGTCCCTCCCCATGAACACCCCCAAAAATCGAAAAACACTGCAAAATCAGCACAATCCCATTCCATCCATGATGTTTAAATTCAAGACAGCCCACAGAAAGACTAGGCCCCATGCACCACTCACTACCCCTGGTCAAGGCCCCAACAACAGGTCAAAAATCGAAAAACACAAAATTTTACAAAAAAAAAAAATCGAAAAACACAGAAAAATCAGCACAATCCCAATTCATCTATGGCCTCCATGATGTTTAAATTCAAGACAACCCACAGAAAGAATCAGTCCACCCACCACTGAGTACCCCTGGGAAAAGGCCCCAAAACAGCAAAAAAATCGAAAATCCCAAAATTTTAGTTGCAGCAACTGTAATGCCCCAAACAAACTTACTTGTAAAATTTCTAATCCAACAGTGATCCAAAGAAAGTCAAAAAGGCCTCAAATCCAAAGATCCAGCAGCATCCACAAAAGGTAATCCTTCCAGGTCCACATCCGAATGAAAAGTGACCAGGAGATGGACAAAGCACTGGGAGGAGCCTGCTGAACAGGAACAGGAAGTTGAAGACTATGGGGCACTTCCTTCCTCCCACCCCCCTGCCCCCCTCCCCAAAATGGACTCCTCGCTAAAAAAGTGCAGGCAAATGTCAAACTAAGGAGTTATTCACATAAAAATCATCATTTCTAGAAGGTTTATGCTGCTTGCTGGTGGATTTCTTGTGCAGAATTGCAAATTTATATTTTCGCGCGCCGCATCTCAAATCTCGCAATTTGCGAAGTACCGCGAGACGTGATCTCGCCGTACTCGCGTTGACAAACTGTCGCTGGCAAGCCGCGATGACGTAATCGCGCTCGCCAATTCCCGCGGGATCACACAGCAAGATCCAAAATGGCGCAGCACTCGCAAACTATCGAAAAAAACAACTCGGCAAACGATGATAAACGCCGCGCGCCGCAAAAATTGTATCACCAACGCCGCGCGCCGCCAAAAAAATCCGCTGCGTGCGAATTTGCGGATTTTGCGGGAAATCCGCAAATCTCGCGGATTGCGGATTTCCCGAAAATCCGCAAAATCCGCGAGCGGAACGGATTTTCCGCCCACGACACCCTTTAGCAAGAGTAGCCAATAGACAGTGCCAGTTAAAGTGTGAAGAGGGGAGGGGAGCATGTACTTACTGCCCATATGCTCTGAACACCACTCTCCTCCAACTTTCCCCTCATCATTCCATATGACCCACGTTATTTACTTTAAATTTCTGTGGAAGCCTTAATTTATAAAATTAAAATAAGTGGTGTCGGATGCCACAATACTCTTTTCACAGTACCCCTAGGGATGTGTAGGGAGTTTAAAAAATACACCCTCATTTGCTGAACATTGAATTGGGCACTAGGCTCCCAGTGACTTGTTCACAGTAGACATCAGAAGGATGAAAGGCAGTGTTTGCTTTTCTTGATTGTGCAATGGCAAGCAATAGGGATCAAATAGAGGCCATCAGTGTCCTCCCTGGAGCAAGGAGCGGTGTAAATGACAGCAAGGTAGCAATGGATACTACCAGGTGTCGAGTCACACTGAGTGTCATCTGCAGATGTCTCTGCTGCAGTTCTGGTATGTCGCTCACAATTTTGTCATGTGTCAACCGCCAGCAGGTATACGTGGGCAAATGGCAGAAGTGGAACCGCAGGTGACAAGGGTCAGACCCATGAGAGAGACACAGTTGGCTTCTGACGAACTGGTCAACAATCTTAACAAGCATTTGCAATGCAATAGGTCTCGCATTTACGCGAGTTTAAGCTATTGACATTGTAAATGACAATGCCTTTTATTTGTTTTAAAAACGAAAACAAAAATAGAAGGGATTGTTATTTGCAATGTCAATAGCTCAAACTCGCGTAAATGCGAGACCTATTGAATTGCAAATGCTTGTTATAAGTGTGCCACATGATGGGATGTCATCTAGTAGGAAAGCCGGGCTTAGACCTGGAGTATTCAGGGTGCACAGGAGCAACCCCTCACGGGAAACATGACGGCTTTGCCCCTAGGTGTCCTCCTGTCACAGCCAAGGGTGTTATCGTTCACACTGCAGAAACCCTGCCCTGCTCTGTTGACAACTAAGGAAATGTTCCCTAAAGAATGAATCTTTACTCAGTAAACAGCCTGTAGTATGCGCTCTAGTCTATGAGCGTGTACGCGATGACGCGTCCCGCCATAGACTGGAGCGCGAGGCGCGCGCATGCGCGGGAGAGCTCGGAGAAAGGCGCGAACGGGGAAAACGGCAGTTGGCGACCGGAGCTGGTGCAGGATAGACGCTCGGCGCCCTATGCTCATATTACTTTGTGATTTAATCAAATAAAGACGTTCTACACCTACAGTGGCTCAGTGCATAGTGTGGGGGCAAGGAAGCAACATCACATTGGCGACGAGGCTGGGACCACGAACACCACTGAGCACAGTGGACAGGAGCAGGCACCCTTCAACAGCCCCACATCAGCCAGAAGGACAGAACAGCAACAAGGATGAGCAGAGGGCGTGGCAGCAGCGCAACAGCACGATTATAAACGAGAATACAAGCTCAAACACTCAGGTCAGTGCTGCCTTAGGGAATAGAGCTTACAGCCAGCATCCTGGCAACCAAAGGCACCACCCCCAAGCCAGAGGAAGGGGCGCAGACTGACAACCCCACGCAGGCTATAAGGGACAATACCCCAGGTAGTCCCAGAGGGCAAAGTGACACGGTAGGGAGTGCAGGAGCATCCGGTGTACCCGCCCAACACAGTGCCCAGGCAGTAGACCCCAGAGGCGAGGCCAAGATGGCGAATCAAGCGTCGGCCCTGATGGCCCCCGTCCCATTCCTGCCCAGACCGGGGGAACCACAGTTAAAATGGGAGGATTGGAAGGAATACTTTCAAAATTACATTGAGGCACTTGAGGATGAAAATGACGGGGCATACACCCCGGAAAGAAAAAAGAGACTGTTACTCCACAACTTGGGCCCAGAAGGGGTGAGAGTGTTCAAAAACCTGGTGCCCAAGGAAAGGGACGCGACTGAAACCGATGTCTTCAAAAATGCAGTAGATGACTTGGACAGCCATTACCGTCCAGCAGTTTGTGTCTCCATAGACCGTTATAACTTTCAACAGAGGAAACAAGAGGCTGGCGAATCCATTGATGACTATGTGGCAGCGCTCCGACGTCTGGCCATCACGTGCCAGTACTGTACTCTACAGGATGAGTACATAAAAGACCAGATCGTCATGCATACCACCAGCAGGGTCGTCCAAGACAAACTATGGGCGCAGAACGAGACATCACTCAAGGAAGTTGTGGCGATGGTCAAAAAGGCAGAAATGTCGAAACGCGGTGCTGATGCAGCCAAACGAGAGGGCGCACCGAGGCAGATGATTAACAAGATCGATGAGGCATCACAGTCCAGTAAACCCAAGGGGACGTATGGAGACCAGAGGAAGGATTCGAGATGGACTGGGAAACAGACGGTCCGCCCCGGCACAGACAATAGGTTCGCGTGTTACAGATGCGGCAGCTCGGCGCATTCGGCCCAGGATAAACGCTGTCCCGCGTTCCGCGCCAGATGCGCGTTTTGTGGCCTGGTCGGCCATTTTGAAAAGGTATGCCGCAAGAGGGGGAAGAAGTCCACGGTCAAGTGCGTCGATTCAGCCACAGCGGACATCAGCGAGGAAGACGACCTGGAAGATGGTGATTTGGTGCTATGCATCGAGGACCAGGTGCTGGAGGTGGCTGGGAAGCGAAGAGATAAGCCTCGCACGGACATGCTGATAGGGGGTGTGAAGGTACACGTGGCTGTCGATTCAGGATCTCCCTGGACCATCGTACAAAGATCCATATGGGAAGAAGACTTCGCGCCAGTAGTGGGGCCAGACCTATGGCCGCCGGACATCAAACCCATCTCGTATACAGAGAACGCCATTCCACTGGTGGGGTGCCGAGACTTCACATTTGAATTCAGAGGAAGGTCGGCCACGTGCACCCTGTACGTGGCAGAGAAGGGCCCATCAGTGCTGGGATGGAGAGACGCAGGGGATCTAGGAATCATACTCAACCCAGGCGGGAAAGAGCAGATACTATTAACGGATGAGTGGCCCCTCACGAAAGAAGAAGACTGGAAATCTGCATACCCCAAGGTTTTTGATGGCACAGTCGGTAAACTGGACAAGTTCGTCCACAGAATGGTCCTCAAGGAGGGAGCAGTACCAGTGGTACACAAAGTCAGGAACATACCCATATCCACAAGCGGAGCGGTACAACAAGAACTTCTGAGGCTGGAGGAGCAAGGCATCATAGAGCTGGTGGACAGTGCGGAGTGGCTATCCCCCTTGGTTGTGGTCAAGAAACCCAATGGTAAGGTTCGTCTCTGTGTTGACCTCCGAGAGCTCAACAAAAACCTCATTGTGGAGAGATTTCCCCTTCCCAGAATCGAGGAGATGCTGGCTAGGATAAAAGGTGTAACCCACTTCTCCACCATTGATCTCACGTCAGCGTACTATCAGATTGAGCTGCATCCCTTGAGTAGGAAGTACACCGCCTTCATTACGCCCTTTGGGTGCTACCAGTTCCGGAGGATGCCCTTTGGCCTGGCATCTGCAGCGGCCGTATTTCAGAAGCTGATGCATCGGCTGTTCAAGGACATCTCGGGGGTACAGTACTTTCAGGATGACATCCTGGTGATGGGCTCCTCCAAGGGAGATCACGACAGAAAGCTACATAGAGTCCTGGGAGTGCTGCAAAGCAAAGGGTTAACTGCAGAATGGAGTAAATGTAAGATTGGGACTCACTCAGTGACATACTTAGGTCATGAAATCGGCACGCTTGGTATATCACCCAAGGAACAAAACGTGAAGGCCATCAGGAATGCCAAAGCTCCTAGCACCAAGGAGGAAGTGCGGTCATTCCTAGGAATGGCCGAGTATTATAGCAAGTTCGTGAGGCACTTCGCCACCAGAACATACAGAATGAGGCAACTCATCAGAGACAAGACAAAATTTGATTGGGACTCAGAAGCGCAATTGGAATTTGACACAATAAAGGACTGCATCAGCCAAGCTGTTCCACTGCAAGGGTACGTCCCCACGGGCAAGACCATAGTGACGACAGATGCAAGCGATAAGGGCTTAGGGGCGGTTTTGGCACAGGAAAGGGAAGATGGATCCACTGAAACCATCAGCTTTGTTTCACGCGCGCTGTCCCCGACGGAACAAAGGTACAGCGTCATTGAAAAAGAGATGTTGGCGGTCACTTGGGCCATGGGCAAGTTTCGGCAGTTCGTTTGGGGCACAAGATTCAAGCTTCGAACCGATCACAAACCCCTGATCAAAGTCTTGACGTCCTCGGGCCATGAGACAGCGACCCCGAGAATAGCGAAAATGACTCTGAAGCTACTTGATTACACCTATGACGTGGAGTACCTACCAGGAACGCAAAACAGGGTTGCAGATTACCTCGGCAGAGCTGCGGCGATGGAAGATGCACCGGAGGAGGCCCCGGACAGAGAAGAGATGGTGGCCAGCATGGAGGACCATGAGACGACGATAAGCTGTCAGGAATGGGCGGCAGCTTATGAGCAGGATGGGGAGAAGGTAGAGATAAAGAGACATCTGACGTCTGGCTGGCCTGACAAAAGGAAGCTCACTGAAGGGGTACGGAGATTCTACGAAATGAGAGAGGAACTGTCCTTAAGTGTTTCGGGAATTTTCATTTACAGAGGTGAAAGGGTCGTGCCACCAGAATCACTGATACCCAGATTGTTAACACAACTGCATGAAGGACACCTGGGCATTGTGAAGACCAAAGCACGAGTCAAGCAAATGTATTGGTGGCCAGGCATGGATGTCCACATAGAAAGACAAGTGAGGGAGTGTGGGCAGTGCCAAGGAGCGGACAAAGTGCTACGACCACTCAGACCAGCTTTGGGAAAGTTTGACACTCCACAAAGCCCCTGGGAGAACGTGGCCATCGACATACTAGGGCCCGTCCTGGACAGCAGAGGTGTGAACAAATACTTGTGTGTGGTGATAGACAAGTATTCCAAATGGCCTGAAGTGGACATACAAGAGTCCATGGATACGGACACGATACTGAAATTCCTGACGTCTGTGTTCTTAAGAGAAGGTATACCCAAATATATCCTCAGTGACAATGGACCGCAGTTTGTCTCGGACAAATGGATTAGGTTTATGAGGAGGAACGGGATTGAGTCAAAACACACGGCAGTCTATCACCCAGCATGCAATGGCCAAGTGGAGCGGTTCAACCGCGTGCTAATGGGCTCCATACAGGCAGCCATCATGCAGGGAAAGGACTGGGAGACCGAAGTGATGAGTATGCTGTGGGCCTACAGGATCACTCCCACGGTGGTGGGGTACAGTCCATTCCAAGTGCTAAGAGGACGACATCCGTTCACCCGGGACAACGTAGTGTGGAGGGAGAAGACCATCACCAGCAAATGGTCCCCCGCGGTGGTTCAGCACAACTTGGAGAAGGCCCAGAGGATTTATGCTGCACACTACGACAAACGTCGCAATGCGAAGGGAACAGAGCTGGAAGAAGGAGAATGGGTCAGGGTCAAACTCCCTACCATACAAAAGAAAGGTGAAAGCAAGTATAGCCAGCCCTTACAGGTCAAAGAGGTGCGAGGCAGGGCGGCGCTCCTCAGCGACGGCAAGGTGTGGTCCCAAGACCGCATGGCCAGAGTCAACAAGATAGTAGTGTGGCCCAAGTCCGAGGAGGAAGAGATACAGGTGGACTCCCAAGAAGCAAGACCTCAAACGGGGCACAACGCAGAAGACCTGTCAGATGGAGTAGGAGAGGACAGTGAAGCGGAAAATCCTAACACAGAGTCTACCGACAGAGACGGTACACCGGCCGGTGTAGTGCAGAGTGGAGATCAGAGAGAGGGAGAGAGATCACGAGGAGAGAGAGAGGTGGAAGAGAACATGCCGGTAAGACACACCCGTAGTGGCAGGGCAGTTAATGTGCCCTCTCGATATAGAGACTTTGAAATGAGTGGACACTAGTCATATGCATTGTCACCTCAGGGTGCCCTCCAGAGACACATATTGGGGACCATGGACACACAGTGAGAGTTGGGGAAATGTTGTTTTTGTTTATGTAAAAAAGGGGGAGATATGTAGTATGCGCTCTAGTCTATGAGCGTGTACGCGATGACGCGTCACGCCATAGACTGGAGCGCGAGGCGCGCGCATGCGCGGGAGAGCTCGGAGAAAGGCGCGAACGGGGAAAACGGCAGTTGGCGACCGGAGCTGGTGCAGGATAGACGCTCGGCGCCCTATGCTCATATTACTTTGTGATTTAATCAAATAAAGACGTTCTACACCTACAGTGGCTCAGTGCATAGTGTGGGGGCAAGGAAGCAACATCACACAGCCAGCCAGAGGCAAGCTAGCGACCGGTAAACGGCTGGTGTGGCACGTGCACAGACAAGGCAGTATTTACAGTGGTAACACCGCAGACACAAACATGGAGGGCCGCCCTGACACCTCTGCTGACTCAGCCCGCCCAAAAGAAGAGACATATTTACTGCTGGGAATTTCTTACACATTTATAATATAATTGGGTGTTTTTTCCTTGATAAGCGGCATTGGCTAGTCTATTTTCACACAATTTGTCCTTCGAAGTGGAAGCCCCAAAAAGAGTGAGCTCTCACCCCTGGGTATTTTCAACCTTTTGTCCTTTTCCTAAACATTTA
>NW_028252245.1:0-17964 GCF_964263255.1 Lissotriton vulgaris | reverse complement strand
CCTTGCCCTATGGGCTGCCTAGGACCAATTAAAAGACAGGGTGGTCTCCTTTTGAATCCAATAGGGGACAAGGAGTAGTGAAAAATAGAAATATGGGGAAGTCCCTAACTTACCAAAGAATTGGGAAAACACATCCACTAAATAATGCAGAAGGAAGTGCTCACAACCCTTTTGATACCATAACCACATGTATAATAAATCACAACAATAGATGAAATGAGATCAAAAAACTATTCCAATGATGTATAGAAAATTGTACAATTTATTCAAAGGATAATACATTCATAAAACAATAAAAAAAAATATTTTATAAGATTTTTTTAGTGCCATTTAGAACAGTTAAAAATGTGTCAATCCACATGAAGAACAGTTAAAAAGATTTTTAGCAAAGTTGTCAACGCAGCGTTTCGGTTTTAGGACAAGGTTCTAATTTAGAAAAAAGCATACAATTAGGTACAATCACTGTTATTATCATTTTTACAAAGTACATGAGTAACATTAATAAGAATTACAGTTAAAACAGTCACAAACTTTTTTAGCACAATTGTATCCTCTTTTTGTTTATTAAACATGTGGTATATGGGGTTTTAGTACTAGAGAAAAATAGAGAATGAAATACTCTAGCTGGGGATAAATCCTCTTGCGAGGGGTTCTTATAGAAGCCACATCTTTATTAAATTGAGTGTGCCTTTTAGGGGAAGCGGGTAATGCCCAGTCCTTAATGTTCAATTAAAGGAATCTAACTGAATCTTATGGGTCACCCTCTTATATACTGGTACTTCATATAAATGAATAGATGAACACATCTAAATGGTGTACAGTGCTAGATTTAAAGCTGGGTAGGGAATGTTCTCAAGACTGGTTTACTTGCTTTACACCTATAGTACAGACTATGTTTACCTTGCAATATCTGTATCTTGTGGTTAGTTCCAAGTCACCACCACTTTGGTCGTTCATAGACCCAACACCTTCCTTTGGGGTAGAACACTATTTATTTCATGAATAGTGCACAATTCTAAATTAAAAAAGGGGGTAAGGGTAATATTAGTAATTGCGTTCTTATCTAAGTTAGCTACATCAATCTGTACCACTTAGTAAAAATCTATTTACATTCTTAATTCGGAATATTCTTTAAGAGTCAAGGGAGCCACCGATTTTTTATGGATAATTAAAAAATTTCCTGATGGAAATAACAAAAGAGAAAGGGATGCTCTTACAAATTTGATATCCTATACTTTTCTTAATTCGTAATTCTAAACAGGAACAGAATCACCACTTACCCACTAATATGGGAAAAGGCTAAGTTCGCTTCAACATAACTGCCTCATCATATCGCGTGTTAAACCTCTAATCTCGGACTACCGGAGTAGTTTTATTATCCAAATCTCACGAGAGTTCGAGGTATATCATTCCCATTGGAATTTGTTTCCTCTATGTATATCCTCTTAACTTCCATGTCTGGGACACCTGTCCATCATATCATCATTATTGTACTATCGGGGCTATGTTGTTATACCTTCTGTGTGTCATATACTTGTATAGGCGAAAAGGACATGTTATCTAGGTGGCTCTACTTTACTGTTTGCATTTCTATATTATATAACGTGTATAGAACACGTGTTTATATGAATATTACTATTGCATGTTTACATTTCTAAGTAAAATACGTGTCTAAGACGCGTGTCAATACAAATATTTCCATATTCGTATTTTACAGAATCCGTTCCCAATCTTCTTTTGTATTTAGTCCCTTCCTTACCGTATTGAATCGTGACATGAAAAATGTTTCTCGTTTTTTACGTTTAAGGTCAATATCACCTCCTCTGGCATTCATCTGAATTGATTCTAGCCCACACCATGTTAAATCATTTATTGAGTGTTGAGCCTCTTGCCAGTGTTCGGTTAATGGTGCACCTTTCTTCATGGTACGAATCGCTGATTTGTGTTCATTTATTCGTAGGCGAATTTCGCGAGAAGTTTCGCCCACATATGCCATGTTACATGGACATTTGATCAAATAAATAAAATTTTTGGACCTGCAGTTGATAAAAGTTTTAATCTTATGTTTGCTGTTATTGTGGTCAACACACTCCCCTTTGATTACCTATCGCAGTTTGAACAATTGCCACATGGAAACGTCCCGGTGGGTAGTGGGGCATTGTTAATGCTTGTTTGGGATTCAAAATCTGCCTCTCTATAGGTATGAACCAGACTATTTCTTATTGTCTGGTTGCGCCCAAATGCGAACATTGGTTTTGTAAGCTTTTCTTGCTTTTTATTAGTTACTAGATGCCAATTCCTGTTTATTATGTTCTTAATGTTGTTACTGACCGAACTGTAATTAGTTACAAAAATAGGTGGTTTCTCTTTTCGAGTTCTTTTTTGTTTTACCTGAAATAAGTTGTCTCTATTAAAATACTTGGCTCTTTTATAAGCATGTTTTACCATGCGTTTCGGGTAGCCTCTGATAATGAATTTCTCAGTTAGTATTTTCGCATGTTTCTCAAAATCTCCCATTTGTGTACAGTTACGCTTAAGTCTTAAAAACTGTCCGAAGGGAATATTATCCCTCTGACAGGGTGGGTGGTAGCTCTTATAATGTAACATAGTGTTACGGTCTGTTTTTTTTGTAAAGAGCTCCACCTGAAGTTTCCCTTCATCATGTTTGATAATGAAGTCAAGGAACTCACACTGATTTTTATCATAATTTGAAGTGAATTTGAGGTTGTCGTCACCCAAATTTAGCCATGAAATAAAATCGTTCAATAACTCTTCCGGGCCGGTCCAAATAAAAAAAACATCATCGATATAGCGTGACCATCCCGATATATTTTCATAAAAGGGAGCCAAAGAATGAAATATATGGGTGTCCTCAAATCTCGCTACGTATAGACAAGCTAGACTAGGAGCACAGGTTGCTCCCATGCTCGCACCTTTTACTTGTTTAAAATAATCTTTATTAACCATAAATATGTTATTTTTTTAAACTTAAGTGACACAATCTATAATAAAAATTTCGTGTGAAGGGATTCTACCATTTCTATTGTGCTATCCTGTGGTATATTACTGTAAAGCGCCTCTATATCGAGGGTCACTAAAAATTGAGTCTCACAGTTGAATGAGAGCCCTTCAACTTTTTGGATAATGTCACCAGTATCTTTGTCATAGGCTTTCTGAATTGTGACATGTGGTTGCAAAAAAATGTCTTCATATTTGCTAAGATGTTCTGTTAGAGAACCAATACTTGAGACTATCAGCCTCATGGGGGGATCATCAGGATTTTTGTGCACTTTAGGTAGTCCATACAGTTCAGGTACTATAGGGTTATTATTCAAAAGAAATCTATATTCATCGTTACAGATAACTTCATCCTCTTGAGCCAGATCTAACATCCTTTTAACCATATCTTTTAGATGTAACCAGTCCTCTCTTTTCACCCTCTGGTAGTGGTCCTCATTTGCTAATAATAAATTCATTTTATCATTGTATTGTACTGTGGATATAATAACAATGTTGCCGCCTTTATCCGCAGGCTTAATAGTTAATGTGTAGCATTTTTTTAGTTTTTTGAGAGCCTCTTTTTCTTCTAGTTTAAGATTAAAATTGATCCAATTCTTTTGGTCTAGAAGATCAGAGATCCCCTTCTCAACCACTCTTTCAAATGCCTCAATGTCTTTATTCATCTGGCCAATTTGGGGGGTCCATGTGGATTTTGGTTTTAAACCCGATTTATTTGAGGAAAGTGTCCTTTCCTTATCCTCAAACAAGGTTTGTAGTCTTACCTTCCTGAAAAAAGCTTGAAGGTCCCTTTCTAGGTTGAATCCATCTATTGGGGAAGCAATAGCAAAACCTAGGCCTTTTTCCAATAGTCTAGTCTCAATTTCGGTGAGGGTGACGTCAGATAGATTAATCACAGGTGCCTCGTTTACATATCCCAGGTTTTCTGACTCCTGGTTTGGTACCGGTGACCTCTTTGTCTTTCGGATTTTGATTACGCCCTTCTCCTGTTGTTTCCGCTTCTGAGTCTGAACTAGTATAAGAAGTGTCAAAAAATCTGACTTTCTTTTTTTAAACACCCAGAATCTATCACTCTGAATATATTTCAAAAACGAAGAGACACAAGAGGAGCAGGGAGGCCGACGTACCATGAAAAGGTGAGAGGGGCAGCACGGTAATTTAATCGTAGGCAGTCATCCACGCAAACGGGTATGCATCAGTGAGAGATAGAGTATATTCAATGGGAGCAGATTTTCAAAAGCCCAAGAGGGAAAGCGACATTTTAGCACAAGGGGTTAATATATCGTCAGGGACACAGAGACTTCTATTCAGATTTATTCAAATATAGCTGTGTGAAACACTGCATTTTTAAAGAAAGATACACCAGAAATAAAGATTAGCTGTTTTTAGGAGTAAGGGAGTAGGAATGTCTGCTAGTGACAGTGCACTTCGTTAGTTAGAGGCGGGACAACCAACAGAATTAATATACCCATGGTAAAATATAGATAGCGTTTTTAACAAATAAGGAGATATAGATATTTAAACAAGACTGCTATATATAGCACTGAGATTGATGGAGTAAAACTTTTCTTTTTTAGAGCGCGATAAAGTATAAAATCAGCTCTTGACGAATTTGAAGAAGGTCACGCTAAGTAACCAGAGCGCTTAACGAACGGCACAAGTATCAATGCATCCAGCCATGCGCTGTGATTTTAGCCTTTTCCCATATTAGTGGGTAAGTGGTGATTCTGTTTCTGTTTAGAATTACGAATTAAGAAAAGTATAGGATATCAAATTTGTAAGAGCACCCCTTTCTCTTTGTTATTTCCATCAGGACATTTTTCAATCATCCATAAAAAATCAGTGGATCCCTTGACTCTTAAAGAATATTCCGAATTAAGAAGGTAGATAGATTTTTACTAAGTGGTACAGATTGATGTAGCTAACTTAGATAATAACGCAATTACTAATATTACCCTTACCCCCCTTTTTTAATTTAGAATCGTGCACTATTCATGAAATAAATAGTGTTCTACCCCAAAGGAAGGTGTCGGGTCTATGAACGACCAAAGTAGTGGTGACTTGGAACTAACCACAAGATACAGATATTGCAAGGTAAACATAGCCTGTACTATAGGTGTAAAGCAAGTAAACCAGTCTTGAGAACATTCCCTACCCAGCTTTAAATCTAGCACTGTATACCATTTAGATGTGTTCATCTATTCATTTATATGAAGTACCAGTATATAAGAGGGTGACCCATAAGGTTCAGTTAGATTCCTTTAATTGAACATTAAGGACTGGGCATTACCCGCTTCCCCTAAAAGGCACACTCAATTTAATAAAGATGTGGCTTCTATAGGAACCCCTCGCAAGAGGATTTATCCCCAGCTAGAGTATTTCATTCTCTATTTTTCTCTAGTACTCAAACCCCATATACCACATGTTTAATAAACAAAAAGAGGATACAATTGTGCCAAAAAATGTAGTGACTGTTTTAACTGTATTTCTTATTAATGTTACTGATGTACTTTGTAAAAAAGATAATAACAGTGATTGTACCTAATTGTATGTTTTTTTCTAAATTAGAACCCTGTCCTGATGAAGGTCCTATCATAAAACCGAAATGCCGCGTCGACAACTCTGCTAAAAATCTTTTTAACTGTTCTTCCTGTGGATTGACACATTTTTAACTGTTCTAAATGGCACTAAAAAATTCTTATAAAATATATTTTTTTTAAATTGTTTTATGAATGTATTATCCTTTGAATAAATTGTACAATTTTCTATACATCATTGGAATTGTTTTTTGATCTCATTTCATCTATTGTTGTGATTTATTCTACATGTGGTTATGGTATCAAAAGGGTTGTGAGCACTTCCTTCTGCATTATTTAGTGGATGTGTTTCCCAATTCTTTGGTAAGTTAGGGACTGCCTAGGACCTACCCTAAGGGTGACATGTGCCATAAAAAGGAAGTTTTAGACTTGGCAAGGGGATTATTATGCAATGTTGATTTTGGAGTTCAAACTGCAATTGGCAGGCCTGCGACATATTTAAGAGGCTGCTTACATGAGTGGCACAAGAAGTCCAGCATTTAGTTTACCAGCCCTGGGTGTGTGGTATACCACTTTACTAGTAAATTAAATGCCTAGCAGGTTGAAGCTAATTTTAGCAGGTGTAAAGGAGAAAGCACAAACACTTTTTCACTGTCTAGCCGGAATAAAAGGCCCTGTGTCCTAAAACTGACAATAAACAAATTCAGCAAAACAGGAGAGAGGAAGGAGAGAGGAAGGCAAATAGTTTGAGAATGGCCCTACAGCAGTGACAAATTCCAACACCGATGTTGAAAAGCGTCGGGTTGAGGGATGAGCACTGGCGGACGGAGCAAATAATGTCGGTGATTTTGGATCAGAAGGCTGGGAGGCAGATGCTCAGGATTACTATTGAACAGTTTGCAAACTAAGAACTTGACGCATACTATTTGGCCGTGCGGAAAAGTATGTGAAAGCAATAACGAGTTTTTGTTGTATATTTTGTCAGCATATATTTGTAAGTAACAATATTTATAGTGTATGAAAATTAACCATAATGCTTTGTTATTTTATGATTGTTTGAGATGTGTCATATTTACGTAAGAAATTGCTCTTAGAAAAAAACATTTAAGATATGTTTTATTTCTATTTCTTTGATTGTTATTGAGAATGTTGAATGATTTTTTTTAAGATAATCTTATTGATTGTCTTTTTTTTGCCCGCTGTTATGTGATGAGTACTATTGAACTCACTGTTTCTAGTGAAATTCAATATATTCTGAGAACAGCAAATTAGGCAAATGTAATACTTTACAAATTATTTTGTATTGTAAAAGATATATTGTAACTCTAATTTTTTTGTGTCTTCCCCAGATAGTAATTTTATAATATATAATTTTTGTATTATTATTATGCTTAAGGTAAGTACAAATAACTGTTAAAAATGGTCGATGGAATGTGCTTCAACCGAGCTGAAGTAACAAAACAAGGATTGGAGAACATAAGTGTGTACAGATGGTATGTATTTTTTAAAGACATTACAAAAAATGATATACTGAGTGTACCAGTCAGAACCCCTAATTAATCAGTGGATACGATAATGGCGCAGTAGAGATGAAGAATCCGCAAGGAAACAGACTTGGAGTGCTTTAGTGCAACAAAGGAATTCAAATATGGCCGTCTCGAGTAAAGGCGCAGTGGTGGTCTAGTCATTTACCACACACCTGTGGGGAATCCTTGGTGAGGCCCGCACTCCCTAATGAATGCACACTTCACCTAAGACGTTCCCGAGTTCAGACCCATTTTCAATTGCTCCATAGATATTCCTGAAGAGAAAGCACAAAGGTTGCAGATAAACACTAGAGGAGAGGCAGGTTCGAAAGATCAAGGAGTAGTTCATTAGTAACGTTATACTAAATTATAAATAAGGAATAGAGATAGACTAGGGTAGTTTATTAAATAATTGTTCTTTGTTAGTTTCCGTTATTTATCCATGTCAATTATACAAAGATGGTGTGTATCTTTTATATAGATTTGAAAAACCTAAAATATAAATATACTGCGTGTTCCAGTTTTCTTTGCATTTCACTACAACACATCTACTGGTTTAGACCAGGTAAGGTGAATAGAGATATAGTACTTTTATTACTACTGCATTTTATAATAACAGCCTGTTTTTTTCAGATAGTGATAAGGAGTGACTGGTTTGGTAATTTAAGAAATTTTAAAACTGAAGGTTCATATAAATAATGTTATAAAGTAGTTGAGAATGGTATTTATATAATATTTAATAAAGGGCAAATTAGTTGATAAAGCTAGTTTTGTGTTCTGTATTAGGAAAAAAGATAAAATAAAGTGTTTATGTATTTGTAGAAGGAGGTCAGCATAACAAATTTACAATGGAAAATCCAGAAAACAATATGGACGGCGATTTTGAAAATACTAACACTGTCGTAGAAGAGATGAGCATATCTTTTATGAGCAACGTTATTGAAGGGGAAGAAATGAATGTTGGAGATATCAGGTGTGATTTTCTTGATGAAACCTTGGATGATGCTTTTGTGGAAGCATTAGATGAGATTGAGATTCATCAGATGACTTTTGAAAATGATATCCAGGAAAATGAAATACCTGATGAAATTATAATAGAAGCTGCATTAACTTATGAAATGGTACAAGAATAAATGTATTATTATATCATAATAATGGTTTGAGGCACTCTTCATCCAGAATTGTAATCATTTAGCTACTACGCAAGTATCCATGGTGCAAAGTGGGCCTTAGGGTATGGACTGTTTCAAACCCTTATAGACAACATATGTATTTTTTTTATGCACCGGCAAACTTCTCTTTTATAGGTTCTATTCCCTAGTGTGTATCATTAGACTTTCACCAAACACTACTTGTTCAATGTTCTAGTGAGTCATTCAGCAGTATGTGCTGATGTATATACTGTTCTAAAAGTGAAGCTGCTATACATTCAGCCAGACACTCTCACTTTGACTCTCACTTGGCAGTTTCATATTAACCATACACTACTAATGTATTCATTCATTCATTTATGAACTACACTTTCATTTTGACAAACTTGTACAGACTAATATAGAAATATAGTTCTTTCTTTGACCTGTGAAGGTAGTTCTGATAAGAACTGTTTTATTTGTCTTGCTGGCTGTAATGAAAGAGTACTTCTTAGTGAAATCACCCCTGGAAAGAATAACCTCACAGATCTTGCAAGTTACTTTTGGTGCATTGACTGTTTTCAGTCCCTCAGGATATGTTTTTAAACAATTAGAAACTTTCGCGCCGTACGCGCACGGGGCGTCGTACATGACATCACACGGAAGCGTTGATGCGACACGTAACGTCAAAACATATTCGTAACGTATGCACTTGTACGCGCAGTGTACGATTACCTGTACAAAGTATGTGCGATCACCGTACGCATACAGTACGATTATACAAAAAGGAGAAAGGAAATATATAGAATTTGATTTTAATATATTGGGAAAAAAATTAATGAAAAAATTCTTTTAGACTTTTGTTTTGTTAATATTTTACATTAAGAATATGAAATATGACTTAAAAAATAAATGAACTATAAACAATTATAATAAAAATTTAGGAAATTAGTATAGAAAGACAGAAATATAATAATGAATACCTTTAAAAATTATCATTTACAAAACCTTTGAAATTCACTGAAAAAACCATAGGTTTCAGCCACGTTATAGTTAGGAATTAGCATTTAAAAAACCTTGGAAATTCACTGAAAAAACCATAGGTTTCACAGATGGTATAGTTAGCTGGATATTTCACTCATACAAAACCATAGAAATTCCCCCGTTATAGTTAGTTCAGCTAACTATAACTCGCGCGCCCTCAATGCACTGTTGATGACGTATGATGTATATACTGTTCTAAAAGTGAAGCTGCTATACATTCAGCCAGACACTCTCACTTTGACTCTCACTTGGCAGTTTCATATTAACCATACACTACTAATGTATTCATTCATTCATTTATGAACTACACTTTCATTTTGACAAACTTGTACAGACTAATATAGAAATATAGTTCTTTCTTTGACCTGTGAAGGTAGTTCTGATAAGAACTGTTTTATTTGTCTTTTTAGTTTTCTATTTTTTTTTTGTATTTTTTCAACAAGTTTAAAAAAAAATTGAACTGGAAACAAAAAAAGTGTGAAACAGGAACAAAAAAGTTAAAAATAAAATTAATGTTTTGGACAACGGTGCTCTTCTTTCCTCTTCACAATGAGATCAATAGACTGCTGATTGTAACAAAGTAATTTGTTGCAATATTTACAATGAAATTTCAGATCTGCAAACTGTGGCACAATAATAGGATGGGGACTGCTCGGAGGAGGTGGTGGTGGAATTGAGGTAGAAGGAACTGCAGGTTGAGGTTTCTCCTGCAACGTTTGTGTTGCCATCCTTGCATAGTTATTTGGATGCAAATTTTTGACATGGTGAACCATGCTGGCTGTAATGAAAGAGTACTTTTTAGTGAAATCACCCCTGGAAAGAATAACCTCACAGATCTTGCAAGTTACTTTTGGTGCATTGACTTTTTTCAGTCCCTCAGGATATGTGAAAAAACTTCCAAATGAAAGCTTCTTTTCTCTTTTTTCAGAGGTTGCTCTGCAACAAATTCTTCTTCAGAGGAATGTTCTGATGAAGTTTCAAAAAGAGCAGCCATTGTATATTTTGGTTCTAAAGGACTACAGCTCCACAGAATAGATGCTTCTCTTGAGAAAGTCCAAGTAGAATGATCAAAATAGGAAGGGCCTTTCAACAGTTTAAATATGAAGTATTATGAACGAATCAAAACTTTCCTTTTATGCTCACATGGCTTGGCATACATTTACCGTGCGTTTACGGTGTGAGTACGTACGACGTACAGTTGCATTTTTCGTAATTGCTTTCAAAAGTAATATACGGTTATTAAAAGTTAAAAAAAGTATTTTCATGATTATCCCAGAAAATGTCTTTCCTTAGTATGTACATTAAATACATAAATATATGTTTTTAAACAATTAGAAACTTTCGCGCCGTACGCGCACGGGGCGTCGTACATGACGTCACACGGAAGCGTCGATGCGACACGTAACGTCAAAACATATTCGTAACGTATGCACTTGTACGCGCAGTGTACGATTACCTGTACAAAGAATGTGCGATCACCGTACGCGTACAGTACGATTATACAAAAAGGAGGAAGGAAATATATAGAATTTGATTTTAATATATTGGGAAAAAAATTAATGAAAAAATTCTTTTAGACTTTTGTTTTGTTAATATTTTACATTAAGAATATGAAATATAACTTAAAAAATAAATGAACTATAAACAATTATAATAAAAATGTAGGAAATTAGTATAGAAAGACAGAAATATAATAATGAATACCTTTAAAAATTATCATTTACAAAACCTTTGAAATTCACTGAAAAAACCATAGGTTTCAGCCACGTTATAGTTAGGAATTAGCATTTAAAAAACCTTAGAAATTCACTGAAAAAACCATAGGTTTCACAGATGTTATAGTTAGCTGGATATTTCACTCATACAAAACCATAGAAATTCCCCCATTATAGTTAGTTCAGCTAACTATAACTCGCGCGCCCGCAATGCACTGTTGATGACGTCACATATTACATCACTTATGACATGCTCAGTGACATCACTAATGACATCACTGATGACATCTCAAATGACATCACTGATGACATCATCCTTGTGAAAAAGTTGCATACCTCCTCTCACCCTAATATAAGCTTTGATACACACATTCAAAAGTAGAAAATAACATTTTCAAAAAAATGGAGATACCAATACCAGTTACAACAAAGTATTCAGTAATTCTAACATCTACATACACATCCACTCATTCACCAACATTTCTATACAGTCACTCATGCATTTACTTACTCATCATATGTACTCATACACCTATACATCCTGTTACACACCGACACTCATACATAGAGTTACTCACACACATACTCGCACATGCAAATAAACTATCAAACAACCATTTACTTGCATATACACCTATACATACACCATAGCACTTACTTCTACAGAAACATACACATACTTACTCTCTTAAACAATGACTTATAGAAACAAATACTTATTTACACAGGAACTCTTCCAATCTCTCACTCTCATATATACTCAGTTACATACATCAATATTCACATATACTAGTTTAAAACATATGTACTTACTCATAAAGACACTATTGGGACAATCATTCACTCACTAACACACCCATACACAAACTCATCCACCCATACAGTCTTGCACACATGCTGTCTTCAAAACACATATAAATAGTGAGTCAGTCATTCATGCATCTATACGCTAAGTAATCTCCCCCACCGAAACATACAGACACTCATACTGATACTCAAAAAAACAACTAATAAGCCATATACACACTCATGTAACTAGTCACCAACCCATGCAGCCACTTATACACAAAGTGAGACACTGATACAGATATTTACATATTTAAACATTACTCGCTAATACATGTATTTCCTAAGATACACTTAATAAGTCAGTTATGCAATCATTTTAACAAAAAAAAAACATTTAGACACTTATTTACCCTTTTATTCTTCCATCGACATTTAGATATACATATATAAACAATATTTATTTTTCAGAAAGACACACTTTCACTGGATGATGTCATCAGTGATGTCATTTGAGATGTCATCAGTGATGTCATGAGTGATGTCACTGAGCATGTCATTAATGATGTATTATGTGACTCATCAACAGTGCATTGTGGGCGCGCAAGCTATAGTAAGTTGAACTAACTATAACTGGGGAATTGCTATGGTTTTGTATGAGTGAAATGTCCAGCTAACAATAACATTTGTGAAACCTAAGATTTTTTCAGTGAATTTTTAAGGTTTTTTAAATGCTAATTCCTAACTATAACGTGGCTGAAACCTATGGTTTTTTCTGTGAATTTCAAAGGTTTTTTAAATGCTAATTCCTAACTATAACGGGTGTGAAACCTATGGTTTTTTTCAGTGAATATATATATATATATATATATATATATATATATATATATATATATATATATATATATATATATATATCGCTACACGCTCGCTCGCATCCCAGAAAGCAGACGGCACTCAGAGCTGGATGTTTTCTTCAATTTATTGACAGACCCCCGTCACCCCATCAAAAGACAAACGCGTTTCGCCGTAAAACGGCTTCCTCAGTGTCAATTGTGAATTGTAAAAAATCGCCATTTAAGCTCCAACTCTAACAACAATAGAAAGAGGACTGAGCCCAACATTACGTGAAAGATAGCGGCAGACATATTGTAAAGTGCAAATGCTTACTGCTTCTCTATACAACATAGGAGAAATGGCGATCAATAAAGTGCTCGTGCGATAAAAACAAAAGGGCAAAAACTTCCCTTGTCATGTGTATAAACATTCTTGGGCTCACAGACAACTTAGAGAGATAACGTTTTTGACCAGTTTAAATCATAATATGTACAATAATACATTAAATCATTACAAATGTATATGTATTGTGATACTTTTAAATTTGATAATGAATATCATTGAGTGTCCCCCGCGAGATGATCAAATAGGGGCAGACACTTAATTCGCTGAAGGGAAATATAGTTGTAATTCACCCTTCTTCTGCACAATCATATGTCCAAGTGCATCGTGTACATGTGGTCTTTCTCTTATATTACATAAAACATGTAAGTGAGTCCTAAAATTGCTATAATGCCCTGAATGGGCATATTTGTTTTTTGTTCTTGTACATCTAGCCCTGTATGGGCAAGTGACTCCCTGATAAAAGTATATTGTTGACATATATACTATGTGCAGGGATGATGGAGGCAGAAGATGTTAACATATATATTTTACAGAGGTTGCCTACTATTACTTGAACAAAGATGCCCCATTTGATCAATCCAAGTGAACCCAGAGTTCCTCATCATTGTTAAGACCTGTCGGTTTCATTGTTTGGAGGTCTATGATGTATTTGGATTCCATAGCCCTGAGGGTTCTGATCTTGTCACCACCTCTCTCTTGTCTCCCAAGTTGATCTATTAAATAGAATGACAAGAGATCCCTGTTGCTGTTATGGTGGGTCTCGAAGTGGCGTGCCACCGGATAGTTCTTATCCCTGTTTGTGATGGCACGCATGTGCTCCAAGATACGCTTCTTCGCTGGATTGATGGTACTACCAACGTATCTCTTGGAGCACGGACAAACCAGTATGTATACAACGAATTCCGAGTTACAATTCAGGAATTTCGTGATATTCCTGGTTGGTCGTGGATCTTTCGGTCTACCCTCATACTTGATCTTCTTTTGGCTATACTTGCACGCTTTGCAGTGCATGCAAGGATAAAAACCTTGTATGGGTTTGGATCTTGGCGCTACAGGGGGCTCAGTGTAATGACTCCTGGTCAAATGATCACCGAGTGACTGACAGCGTCTATATGTGATCAATGGTCTGGGCGATATTCTGTTCTTCAAGATGTTGTCTGTAGTCAGAATATGCCAGTTTTTGTTAAAAATTTGGACCAATTCTTTCGATCTCATATTATAAGTTGTTATCATCCTCGTTGTAGATTCTGTCTCTATCTGTTTGTTCTTGGTTACCAGGAGGTCTTTTCTATCTTTCTGTTCCACTTTCTTTGAGGCTGCTACTAAAGATGATTTGGAGTAGCCCCGTTCTTGAAATCTGGATATCGCTACCTCTTGTGCATCTAGGAAATCGCTGGTTTCAGAGCAATTCCGTTTGATGCGCAATAGTTCGCCATATGGGATGTTTTTCACCATTGATTTAGGGTGGTGACTGGCAGCGTGAAGTACAGCATTTCCTGCCGTGGGTTTGCGGTAGAGTTTAGTTTGTATACTACCCCCCGCCGCAAATACCTCTAGGTCTAGATAGTGGACTGACCTCTCACTTATTTCGCTGGTAAACCTCAGGTTTAGACTGTTGTTGTTGAGCGTTGCCACAAACCTCTCAGCCGAGGGCCTGTCGCCCCGCCACACAACAAACAGGTCATCTATGTACCTTGTCCAGACCATAATATGGTCAAGGCAGTACTCGTTGGTCCCCCCCCAGGCCACGTGCTTCTCCCACCAGCCCACGAATAGGTTCGCGTAGCTGGGGGCGAAGCACGTGCCCATGGCGGTCCCCCTGATTTGGCGGTATAATGTACCTGCAAACAGAAAGATATTGTTAAAGAGACAGAATTCAGTCATTCTCAGTAACATGCGATTATGTTGATGAAATTGCATGTTCTTCTTTTTTAGAAACCATTCGATAGCTTGGAGTCCATCTTGATGTCCAATGGACGTATACAAGTTTGCAACGTCTAAAGTAATGAATAGCATCTCAGTGTCCCAGTGTATTCCATCAATAATCCTCAGGAAATCTTGTGTATCCCTGACGAAGGACGGAAGATCCTTGACAAATGGTGAGAGATAGTTATCAATGAATCTGGAGGTTGCTTCCAAAAGACTGCCAATTGAGGAGACGATTGGTCTTCCTGGAGGGTGCCTGATGTCTTTGTGCACCTTCGGCAGGTGATAAAATGTGGGAATGATTGGATGCTCGCAATATAGGTAGTCATATTCATTTTTGCTCAACTTGCCGTCATCTCGCCACATTCTCAAAAGTCCATGATATTCAAGGACACATTGTTCAAATTCTTTCTTATTAATCGTCTCATAGCAGTCTTTGTCCTCTAGTTGTCTGAGGGCCTCTAGTTTGTATTGGTTTTTGTCAAAGATAACTATGTTCCCTCCCTTGTCTGAGGGTTTGATCTCTATTGAGTTATCTTCCTTGAGCGATCTTATGGCTTGCCACTCCATACTTGAGATGTTGGAATTTTTATTTGAGATTTCCACTTTCTGGGCAGCTAATTTCTCCAGGTCCTGTAAAACCGCATCATTGAAGACATCAATGGCGTCATGCGTGGCGTGAGGTAGGAATCTCGATTTTTTCTTGAGATTGCTGGGATCCCGTTTTTGTGTAATTTCTTCCCTCCTAAAGATCTCACTTGAGCTCGGTAGATCTTCAGTGCCGGCTAAGGAGTGTGTAATCTGGAGGAGGGACAGATCTTCGTCCCTGAGATCGTTAGTTGTTCCGTCCATAGAGTCGGTGTTCTTTGCTGGATCTGGTGATGGACGGTTGGCATAGATTTTATCCAGTTTTAATTTCCGAACAAATTTGAAGATATCAATCCTCGTCTCCACGGGGTCAAATTTAGCAGTTGGACAGAAAGTCATACCCCTACTCAGTACCCTTTCCTCATAGGTCGTGAGTTTTCTCTGAGAGAGGTTTATTATGGTCTTTTCATTCTTTAGCGTCTTCCCCTCCTGCCCCTGCTTCGGGTCATCATGGGTGCAGTGTCTTGGGCGGCCCCTTCTACCCCGTCTGGTTTTCCTCCTTTTTTTGTTGATTTTTTCGCCTTCTGAGGTGGGGGGCGCTGTCTTGTCTCCTGCATGACCTGAAATTCGTCTAAAAAAGGCTCCTCTTCTCGATTGGGTCCCGTGTTTTGTAGCCCGCTTGTTCTCGGCGCCTCGTCTTCAGATGCCGAGACCTCAGACTCAGAGGTAACATATTGTTTTGCCTGTTGGGTTCCCTGGGCCAGCCTTTTTCATGTTGCGTCGAATTTCTTTGCGAAAGTGAGTATCCTGCCCGTGAGATAATCTTGCTCGTCCCTTTGGAACTTCGTTTGCTTTCTCTTTTTAATTCCGCCCTCATATTCTTTCAGACGCTTTTGCATGATTGCACGTAATTCTTCGGTGCTCTTTGTGTCTTTCTCTTTTGCGATTAGATCTTCTATTTTTTGAATTTCATTCAGGGCTTTGTCCCTATCGCTCCATGCGTATTTAATGAGCAGCAGTAACATGCCCTTGCTTGAATCAGCTGTGTAGGCTGCCCAATCTTTCAACAGCTGAGGATCTGGATTTTCGTAGGAAGGAATGGTGAAGATGCGTAGGCCTCTGGGGACCCTATTACAGTCTACATATCTCTGTAATGACGTCGCCTCCCACCACTTCCTGATTTCTCGTTCCTGGATTTTTTCAAGTTGGTAAAACAAAGTCTGTAAAATATTCAATGGTGCCTGGGACGACTTTGCAATTTCAGATCTTTTTGTGACGGTATTCAAACTTTTGAAAACATCATCCGCCTCCTTCTCCCTATCTGCGATCAGGGACATAATGTCGAGGGAGTCCGTGGCACCAGCGTTGACCGCTGTGTTGATTTCAGCGATATCTTAGTATGGGGTTACTAAAAAGTCTTAGGGGGGTCTGTCAGGTATGCTCCCAACGGGACTGAGGGAAATAATCAAAGGAACAATCCCCGGGTACTTGCGCATGCAGCTCTTACCGTCTTCCGACGTCCGCGGCGGCTGGCGGCACTCCGCGGTCACACGGATTTGGGCAGGCTGCACGCAGGTTCCTCCGTTGTTCCTACGTTTTTGTCGGTTTCCGAAATGCTGGCACCGTGATGAATCCTTGTTCCCTCGGGGCGAACGGCCAAATTAACTTCCTGCACAAGACGATCACCGCCGTCGCTCCAAACACGTCCCGGGTGCTCTCCTCTCGCGGTGGTGAACCGCGTAACACCGCTACACGCTCGCTCGCATCCCAGAAAGCAGACGGCACTCAGAGCTGGATGTTTTCTTCAATTTATTGACAGACCCCCGTCACCCCATCAAAAGACAAACGCGTTTCGCCGTAAAACGGCTTCCTCAGTGTCAATTGTGAATTGTAAAAAATCGCCATTTAAGCTCCAACTCTAACAACAATAGAAAGAGGACTGAGCCCAACATTACGTGAAAGATAGCGGCAGACATATTGTAAAGTGCAAATGCTTACTGCTTCTCTATACAACATAGGAGAAATGGCGATCAATAAAGTGCTCGTGCGATAAAAACAAAAGGGCAAAAACTTCCCTTGTCATGTGTATAAACATTCTTGGGCTCACAGACAACTTAGAGAGATAACGTTTTTGACCAGTTTAAATCATAATATGTACAATAATACATTAAATCATTACAAATGTATATGTATTGTGATACTTTTAAATTTGATAATGAATATCATTGAGTGTCCCCCGCGAGATGATCAAATAGGGGCAGACACTTAATTCGCTGAAGGGAAATATAGTTGTAATTCACCCTTCTTCTGCACAATCATATGTCCAAGTGCATCGTGTACATGTGGTCTTTATCTTATATTACATAATACATGTAAGTGAGTCCTAAAATTGCTATAATGCCCTGAATGGGCATATTTGTTTTTTGTTCTTGTACATCTAAAAAAAAAAAAAAAAAAAAAAATATATATATATATATATATATATATATATATATATATCCAAGGCTTTAGG
>NW_028252244.1:0-99000 GCF_964263255.1 Lissotriton vulgaris | reverse complement strand
TTTTTGGTAGAGTCCAAAAAATCAATTTTCTGATGAAAAACGATGACCCCGGACCAGTCGAACGTTGAAAAAATGGTCAATATTGATGAAATTTTAACATTTAATCTTTTGACTTTAAATGACGGTTGGATGTGAGTTATTACTTTTTCAACTAAAATAAGTGTGTTTAAAGTCATTTCTGTGCCTGAAATTGGTCAAAATTGAAGATTTTGAGTAAGCAAAACTCTGTAAAAATGGCAATTTTGGTCACTGTGAGGGTTTAAAAAGTGGTTATTGAACATCAGGCCCGATCCAAATGACATTTTGAATCATTTTTGGAAGAGTCCAAAAAATCCATTTTCTGATGAAAAACGATGACCCCGGACCAGTCGAACGTTGAAAAAATGGTCAATATTGATGAAATTTTAACATTTAATCTTTTGACTTTAAATGACGGTTGGATGTGAGTTATTACTTTTTCAACTAAAATAAGTGTGTTTAAAGTCATTTCTGTGCCTGAAATTGGTCAAAATTTGAAGATTTTGAGTAAGCAAAACTCTGTAAAAATGGCAATTTTGGTCACTGTGAGGGTTTAAAAAGTGGTTATTCAACATGAGGCCCGATCCAAATGACATTTTGAATCATTTTTGGTAGAGTCCAAAAAATCAATTTTCTGATGAAAAACGATGACCCCGGACCAGTCGAACGTTGAAAAAATGGTCAATATTGATGAAATTTTAACATTTAATCTTTTGACTTTAAATGACGGTTGGATATGAATTATTACTTTTTCAACTAAAATAAGTGTATTTAAAGTCATTTCTGTGCCTGAAATTGGTCAAATTTGAAGCTTTTGAGTAAGCAAAACTCTGTAAAAATGGCAATTTTGGTCACTGTGAGGGTTTAAAAAGTGGTTATTCAACATCAGGCCCGATCCAAATGACATTTTGAATCATTTTTGGAAGAGTCCAAAAAATCCATTTTCTGATGAAAAACGATGACCCCGGACCAGTCGAACGTTGAAAAAATGGTCAATATTGATGAAATTTTAACATTTAATCTTTTGACTTTAAATGACGGTTGGATGTGAGTTATTACTTTTTCAACTAAAATACGTGTGTTTAAAGTCCTTTCTGTGCCTGAAATTGGTCAAAATTGAAGATTTTGAGTAAGCAAAACTCTGTAAAAATGGCAATTTTGGTCACTGTGAGGGTTTAAAAAGTGGTTATTCAACATGAGGCCCGATCCAAATGACATTTTGAATCATTTTTGGTAGAGTGCAAAAAATCAATTTTCTGATGAAAAACGATGACCCCGGACCAGTCGAACGTTGAAAAAATGGTCAATATTGATGAAATTTTAACATTTAATCTTTTGACTTTAAATGACGGTTGGATGTGAGTTATTACTTTTTCAACTAAAATAAGTGTGTTTAAAGTCATTTCTGTGCTGAAATTGGTCAAAATTGGAAGATTTTGAGTAAGCAAAACTCTGTAAAAATGGCAATTTTGGTCACTGTGAGGGTTTAAAAAGACTTTATTCAACATGAGGCCTGATCCAAATGACATTTTGAATCATTTTTGGTAGAGTCCAAAAAATCAATTTTCTGATGAAAAACGATGACCCCGGACCAGTCGAACGTTGAAAAAATGGTCAATATTGATGAAATTTTAACATTTAATCTTTTGACTTTAAATGACGGTTGGATGTGAGTTATTACTTTTTCAACTAAAATAAGTGTGTTTAAAGTCATTTCTGTGCCTGAAATTGGTCAAAATTGAAGATTTTGAGTAAGCAAAACTGTAAAAATGGCAATTTTGGTCACTGTGAGGGTTTAAAAAGTGGTTATTCAACATGAGGCCCGATCCAAATGACATTCTGAATCATTTTTGGTAGAGTGCAAAAAATCAATTTTCTGATGAAAAACGATGACCGCGGACCAGTCAAACGTTGAAAAAATGGTCAATATTGATGAAATTTTAACATTTAATCTTTTGACTTTAAATGACGGTTGGATGTGAGTTATTACTTTTTCAACTAAAATAAGTGTGTTTAAAGTCATTTCTGTGCCTGAAATTGGTCAAAATTTGAAGCTTTTGAGTAAGCAAAACTCTGTAAAAATGGCAATTTTGGTCACTGTGAGGGTTTAAAAAGTGGTTATTCAACATGAGGCCCGATCCAAATGACATTTTGAATCATTTTTGGAAGAGTCCAAAAAATCCATTTTCTGATGAAAAACGATGACCCCGGACCAGTCGAACGTTGAAAAAATGGTCAATATTGATGAAATTTTAACATTTAATCTTTTGACTTTAAATGACGGTTGGATTTGAGTTATTACTTTTTCAACTAAAATAAGTGTGTTTAAAGTCATTTCTGTGCCTGAAATTGGTCAAAATTGAAGATTTTGAGTAAGCAAAACTCTGTAAAAATGGCAATTTTGGTCACTGTGAGGGTTTAAAAAGAGGTTATTTAACATGAGGCCCGATCCAAATGACATTCTGAATCATTTTTGGTAGAGTGCAAAAAATCAATTTTCTGATGAAAAACGATGACCCCGGACCAGTCGAACGTTGAAAAAATGGTCAATATTGATGAAATTTTAACATTTAATCTTTTGACTTTAAATGACGGTTGGATGTGAGTTATTACTTTTTCAACTAAAATAAGTGTGTTTAAAGTCATTTCTGTGCCTGAAATTGGTCAAAATTTGAAGCTTTTGAGTAAGCAAAACTCTGTAAAAATGGCAATTTTGGTCACTGTGAGGGTTTAAAAAGTGGTTATTCAACATGAGGCCCGATCCAAATGACATTTTGAATCATTTTTGGTAGAGTGCAAAAAATCAATTTTCTGATGAAAAACGATGACCCCGGACCAGTCGAACGTTGAAAAAATGGTCAATATTGATGAAATTTTAACATTTAATCTTTTGACTTTAAATGACAGTTGGATGTGAATTATTACTTTTTCAACTAAAATAAGTGTGTTTAAAGTCATTTCTGTGCCTGAAATTGGTAAAAATTCGAAGATTTTGAGTAAGCAAAACTCTGTAAAAATGGCAATTTTGGTCACTGTGAGGGTTTAAAAAGTGGTTATTCAACATGAGGCCTGATCCAAATGACATTTTGAATCATTTTTGGTAGAGTCCAAAAAATCAATTTTCTGATGAAAAATGATGACCCCGGACCAGTCGAACGTTGAAAAAATGGTCAATATTGATGAAATTTTAACATTTATTCTTTTGACTTTAAATGACAGTTGGATGTGAATTATTACTTTTTCAACTAAAATAAGTGTGTTTAAAGTCATTTCTGTGCCTGAAATTGGTAAAAATTCGAAGCTTTTGAGTAAGCAAAACTCTGTAAAAATGGCAATTTTGGTCACTGTGAGGGATTTAAAAAGTGGTTATTCAACATGAGGCCCGATCCAAATGACATTTTGAATCATTTTTGGAAGAGTCCAAAAAATCCATTTTCTGATGAAAAACGATGACCCCGGACCAGTCGAACGTTGAAAAAATGGTCAATATTGATGAAATTTTAACATTTAATCTTTTGACTTTAAATGACGGTTGGATATGAATTATTACTTTTTCAACTAAAATAAGTGCGTTTAAAGTCATTTCTGTGCCTGAAATTGGTCAAATTTGAAGCTTTTGAGTAAGCAAAACTCTGTAAAAATGGCAATTTTCGTCACTGTGAGGGTTTAAAAAGTGGTTATTCAACATGAGGCCCGATCCAAATGACATTTTGAATCATTTTTGGAAGAGTCCAAAAAATCCATTTTCTGATGAAAAACGATGACCCCGGACCAGTCGAACGTTGAAAAAATGGTCAATATTGATGAAATTTTAACATTTAATCTTTTGACTTTAAATGACGGTTGGATGTGAGTTATTACTTTTTCAACTAAAATAAGTGTGTTTAAAGTCATTTCTGTGCCTGAAATTGGTCAAAATTTGAAGCTTTTGAGTAAGCAAAACTCCGTAAAAATGGCAATTTTGGTCACTGTGAGGGTTTAAAAAGTGGTTATTCAACATGAGGCCCGATCCAAATGACATTTTGAATCATTTTTGGTAGAGTGCAAAAAATCAATTTTCTGATGAAAAACGATGACCCCGGACCAGTCGAACGTTGAAAAAATGGTCAATATTGCTGAAATTTTAACATTTAATCTTTTGACTTTAAATGACGGTGGGATGTGAGTT
This sequence comes from Lissotriton vulgaris, assembly GCF_964263255.1. Classification (NCBI taxonomy): domain Eukaryota; kingdom Metazoa; phylum Chordata; class Amphibia; order Caudata; family Salamandridae; genus Lissotriton; species Lissotriton vulgaris. The sequence continues at coordinate 94,814 of NW_028252244.1, read as the reverse complement.
ATTACTTTTCAACTAAAATAAGTGTGTTAAAGTCATTTCTGTGCCTGAAATTGGTCAAAATTGGAAGATTTTGAGTAAGCAAAACTCTGTAAAAATGGCAATTTTGGTCACTGTGAGGGTTTAAAAAGTGGTTATTCAACATGAGGCCTGATCCAAATGACATTTTGAATCATTTTTGGTAGAGTCCAAAAAATCAATTTTCTGATGAAAAACGATGACCCCGGACCAGTCGAACGTTGAAAAAATGGTCAATATTGATGAAATTTTAACATTTAATCTTTTGACTTTAAATGACGGTTGGATATGAATTATTACTTTTTCAACTAAAATAAGTGTGTTTAAAGTCATTTCTGTGCCTGAAATTGGTCAAATTTGAAGATTTTGAGTAAGCAAAACTCTGTAAAAAAGGGAATTTTGGTCACTGTGAGGGTTTAAAAAGTGGTTATTCAACATGAGGCCGGATCCAAATGACATTTTGAATGATTTTTGGAAGAGTCCAAAAAATCCATTTTCTGATGAAAAACGATGACCCCGGACCAGTCGAACATTGAAAAAATGGTCAATATTGATGAAATTTTAACATTTAATCTTTTGACTTTAAAAGACGGTTGGATGTGAGTTATTACTTTTTCAACTAAAATAAGTGTGTTTAAAGTCATTTCTGTGCCTGAAATTGGTCAAAATTGAAGATTTTGAGTAAGCAAAACTCTGTAAAAATGGCAATTTTGGTCACTGTGAGGGTTTAAAAAGTGGTTATTCAACATGAGGCCCGATCCAAATGACATTTTGAATCATTTTTGGAAGAGTCCAAAAAATCCATTTTCTGATGAAAAAGGATGACCCCGGACCAGTCGAATGTTGAAAAAATGGTCAATATTGATGAAATTTTAACATTTAATCTTTTGACTTTAAATGACGGTTGGATGTGAGTTATTATTTTTTCAACTAAAATATGTGTGTTTAAAGTCATTTCTGTGCCTGAAATTGGTCAAAATTGAAGATTTTGAGTAAGCAAAACTCTGTAAAAATGGCAATTTTGGTCACTGTGAGGGTTTAAAAAGTGGTTATTCAACATGAGGCCCGATCCAAATGACATTTTGAATCATTTTTGGTAGAGTGCAAAAAATCAATTTTCTGATGAAAAACGATGACCCCGGACCAGTCGAACGTTGAAAAAATGGTCAATATTGATGAAATTTTAACATTTTATCTTTTGACTTTAAATGACGGTTGGATGTGAGTTATTACTTTTTTAACTAAAATAAGTGTGTTTAAAGTCATTTCTGTGCTGAAATTGGTCAAAATTGGAAGATTTTGAGTAAGCAAAACTCTGTAAAAATGGCAATTTTGGTCACTGTGAGGGTTTAAAAAGACTTTATTCAACATGAGGCCTGATCCAAATGACATTTTGAATCATTTTTGGTAGAGTCCAAAAAATCAATTTTCTGATGAAAAACGATGACCCCGGACCAGTCGAACGTTGAAAAAATGGTCAATATTGATGAAATTTTAACATTTATTCTTTTGACTTTAAATGACGGTTGGATATGAATTATTACTTTTTCAACTAAAATAAGTGCGTTTAAAGTCATTTCTGTGCCTGAAATTGGTCAAATTTGAAGCTTTTGAGTAAGCAAAACTCTGTAAAAATGGCAATTTTGGTCACTGTGAGGGTTTAAAAAGTGGTTATTCAACATGAGGCCCGATCCAAATGACATTTTGAATCATTTTTGGAAGAGTCCAAAAAATCCATTTTCTGATGAAAAACGATGACCCCGGATCAGTCGAACGTTGAAAAAATGGTCAATATTGATGAAATTTTAACATTTAATCTTTTGACTTTAAATGACAGTTGGATGTGAATTATTACTTTTTCAACTAAAATAAGTGTGTTTAAAGTCATTTCTGTGCCTGAAATTGGTAAAAATTCGAAGATTTTGAGTAAGCAAAACTCTGTAAAAATGGCAATTTTGGTCACTGTGAGGGTTTAAAAAGTGGTTATTCAACATGAGGCCTGATCCAAATGACATTTTGAATCATTTTTGGTAGAGTCCAAAAAATCTATTTTCTGATGAAAAACGATGACCCCGGACCAGTCGAACGTTGAAAAAATGGTCAATATTGATGAAATTTTAACATTTAATCTTTTGACTTTAAATGACGGTTGGATATGAATTATTACTTTTTCAACTAAAATAAGTGTGTTTAAAGTCATTTCTGTGCCTGAAATTGGTCAAATTTGAAGGTTTTGAGTAAGCAAAACTCTGTAAAAAAGGGAATTTTGGTCACTGTGAGGGTTTAAAAAGTGGTTATTCAACATGAGGCCGGATCCAAATGACATTTTGAATGATTTTTGGAAGAGTCCAAAAAATCCATTTTCTGATGAAAAACGATGACCCCGGACCAGTCGAACATTGAAAAAATGGTCAATATTGATGAAATTTTAACATTTAATCTTTTGACTTTAAAAGACGGTTGGATGTGAGTTATTACTTTTTCAACTAAAATAAGTGTGTTTAAAGTCATTTCTGTGCCTGAAATTGGTCAAAATTGAAGATTTTGAGTAAGCAAAACTCTGTAAAAATGGCAATTTTGGTCACTGTGAGGGTTTAAAAAGTGGTTATTCAACATGAGGCCCGATCCAAATGACATTTTGAATCATTTTTGGAAGAGTCCAAAAAATCCATTTTCTGATGAAAAAGGATGACCCCGGACCAGTCGAATGTTGAAAAAATGGTCAATATTGATGAAATTTTAACATTTAATCTTTTGACTTTAAATGACGGTTGGATGTGAGTTATTATTTTTTCAACTAAAATACGTGTGTTTAAAGTCATTTCTGTGCCTGAAATTGGTCAAAATTTGAAGCTTTTGAGTAAGCAAAACTCTGTAAAAATGGCAATTTTGGTCACTGTGAGGGTTTAAAAAGACTTTATTCAACATGAGGCCTGATCCAAATGACATTTTGAATCATTTTTGGTAGAGTCCAAAAAATCAATTTTCTGATGAAAAATGATGACCCCGGACCAGTCGAACGTTGAAAAAATGGTCAATATTGATGAAATTTTAACATTTATTCTTTTGACTTTAAATGACAGTTGGATGTGAATTATTACTTTTTCAACTAAAATAAGTGTGTTTAAAGTCATTTCTGTGCCTGAAATTGGTAAAAATTCGAAGCTTTTGAGTAAGCAAAACTCTGTAAAAATGGCAATTTTGGTCACTGTGAGGGATTTAAAAAGTGGTTATTCAACATGAGGCCCGATCCAAATGACATTTTGAATCATTTTTGGAAGAGTCCAAAAAATCCATTTTCTGATGAAAAACGATGACCCCGGACCAGTCGAACGTTGAAAAAATGGTCAATATTGATGAAATTTTAACATTTAATCTTTTGACTTTAAATGACGGTTGGATATGAATTATTACTTTTTCAACTAAAATAAGTGCGTTTAAAGTCATTTCTGTGCCTGAAATTGGTCAAATTTGAAGCTTTTGAGTAAGCAAAACTCTGTAAAAATGGCAATTTTGGTCACTGTGAGGGTTTAAAAAGTGGTTATTCAACATGAGGCCCGATCCAAATGACATTTTGAATCATTTTTGGAAGAGTCCAAAAAATCCATTTTCTGATGAAAAACGATGACCCCGGACCAGTCGAACGTTGAAAAAATGGTCAATATTGATGAAATTTTAACATTTAATCTTTTGACTTTAAGTGACGGTTGGATGTGAGTTATTACTTTTTCAACTAAAATAAGTGTGTTTAAAGTCATTTCTGTGCCTGAAATTGGTCAAAATTTGAAGCTTTTGAGTAAGCAAAACTCTGTAAAAATGGCAATTTTGGTCACTGTGAGGGTTTAAAAAGTGGTTATTCAACATGAGGCCTGATCCAAATGACATTTTGAATCATTTTTGGTAGAGTCCAAAAAATCTATTTTATGATGAAAAACGATGACCCCGGACCAGTCGAACGTTGAAAAAATGGTCAATATTGATGAAATTTTAACATTTAATCTTTTGACTTTAAATGACGGTTGGATATGAATTATTACTTTTTCAACTAAAATAAGTGTGTTTAAAGTCATTTCTGTGCCTGAAATTGGTCAAATTTGAAGATTTTGAGTAAGCAAAACTCTGTAAAAAAGGGAATTTTGGTCACTGTGAGGGTTTAAAAAGTGGTTATTCAACATGAGGCCGGATCCAAATGACATTTTGAATGATTTTTGGAAGAGTCCAAAAAATCCATTTTCTGATGAAAAACGATGACCCCGGACCAGTCGAACATTGAAAAAATGGTCAATATTGATGAAATTTTAACATTTAATCTTTTGACTTTAAAAGACGGTTGGATGTGAGTTATTACTTTTTCAACTAAAATAAGTGTGTTTAAAGTCATTTCTGTGCCTGAAATTGGTCAAAATTGAAGATTTTGAGTAAGCAAAACTCTGTAAAAATGGCAATTTTGGTCACTGTGAGGGTTTAAAAAGTGGTTATTCAACATGAGGCCCGATCCAAATGACATTTTGAATCATTTTTGGAAGAGTCCAAAAAATCCATTTTCTGATGAAAAAGGATGACCCCGGACCAGTCGAATGTTGAAAAAATGGTCAATATTGATGAAATTTTAACATTTAATCTTTTGACTTTAAATGACGGTTGGATGTGAGTTATTATTTTTTCAACTAAAATATGTGTGTTTAAAGTCATTTCTGTGCCTGAAATTGGTCAAAATTGAAGATTTTGAGTAAGCAAAACTCTGTAAAAATGGCAATTTTGGTCACTGTGAGGGTTTAAAAAGTGGTTATTCAACATGAGGCCCGATCCAAATGACATTTTGAATCATTTTTGGTAGAGTGCAAAAAATCAATTTTCTGATGAAAAACGATGACCCCGGACCAGTCGAACGTTGAAAAAATGGTCAATATTGATGAAATTTTAACATTTTATCTTTTGACTTTAAATGACGGTTGGATGTGAGTTATTACTTTTTTAACTAAAATAAGTGTGTTTAAAGTCATTTCTGTGCTGAAATTGGTCAAAATTGGAAGATTTTGAGTAAGCAAAACTCTGTAAAAATGGCAATTTTGGTCACTGTGAGGGTTTAAAAAGACTTTATTCAACATGAGGCCTGATCCAAATGACATTTTGAATCATTTTTGGTAGAGTCCAAAAAATCAATTTTCTGATGAAAAACGATGACCCCGGACCAGTCGAACGTTGAAAAAATGGTCAATATTGATGAAATTTTAACATTTATTCTTTTGACTTTAAATGACGGTTGGATATGAATTATTACTTTTTCAACTAAAATAAGTGCGTTTAAAGTCATTTCTGTGCCTGAAATTGGTCAAATTTGAAGCTTTTGAGTAAGCAAAACTCTGTAAAAATGGCAATTTTGGTCACTGTGAGGGTTTAAAAAGTGGTTATTCAACATGAGGCCCGATCCAAATGACATTTTGAATCATTTTTGGAAGAGTCCAAAAAATCCATTTTCTGATGAAAAACGATGACCCCGGATCAGTCGAACGTTGAAAAAATGGTCAATATTGATGAAATTTTAACATTTAATCTTTTGACTTTAAATGACAGTTGGATGTGAATTATTACTTTTTCAACTAAAATAAGTGTGTTTAAAGTCATTTCTGTGCCTGAAATTGGTAAAAATTCGAAGATTTTGAGTAAGCAAAACTCTGTAAAAATGGCAATTTTGGTCACTGTGAGGGTTTAAAAAGTGGTTATTCAACATGAGGCCTGATCCAAATGACATTTTGAATCATTTTTGGTAGAGTCCAAAAAATCTATTTTCTGATGAAAAACGATGACCCCGGACCAGTCGAACGTTGAAAAAATGGTCAATATTGATGAAATTTTAACATTTAATCTTTTGACTTTAAATGACGGTTGGATATGAATTATTACTTTTTCAACTAAAATAAGTGTGTTTAAAGTCATTTCTGTGCCTGAAATTGGTCAAATTTGAAGGTTTTGAGTAAGCAAAACTCTGTAAAAAAGGGAATTTTGGTCACTGTGAGGGTTTAAAAAGTGGTTATTCAACATGAGGCCGGATCCAAATGACATTTTGAATGATTTTTGGAAGAGTCCAAAAAATCCATTTTCTGATGAAAAACGATGACCCCGGACCAGTCGAACATTGAAAAAATGGTCAATATTGATGAAATTTTAACATTTAATCTTTTGACTTTAAAAGACGGTTGGATGTGAGTTATTACTTTTTCAACTAAAATAAGTGTGTTTAAAGTCATTTCTGTGCCTGAAATTGGTCAAAATTGAAGATTTTGAGTAAGCAAAACTCTGTAAAAATGGCAATTTTGGTCACTGTGAGGGTTTAAAAAGTGGTTATTCAACATGAGGCCCGATCCAAATGACATTTTGAATCATTTTTGGAAGAGTCCAAAAAATCCATTTTCTGATGAAAAAGGATGACCCCGGACCAGTCGAATGTTGAAAAAATGGTCAATATTGATGAAATTTTAACATTTAATCTTTTGACTTTAAATGACGGTTGGATGTGAGTTATTATTTTTTCAACTAAAATACGTGTGTTTAAAGTCATTTCTGTGCCTGAAATTGGTCAAAATTTGAAGCTTTTGAGTAAGCAAAACTCTGTAAAAATGGCAATTTTGGTCACTGTGAGGGTTTAAAAAGACTTTATTCAACATGAGGCCTGATCCAAATGACATTTTGAATCATTTTTGGTAGAGTCCAAAAAATCAATTTTCTGATGAAAAATGATGACCCCGGACCAGTCGAACGTTGAAAAAATGGTCAATATTGATGAAATTTTAACATTTATTCTTTTGACTTTAAATGACAGTTGGATGTGAATTATTACTTTTTCAACTAAAATAAGTGTGTTTAAAGTCATTTCTGTGCCTGAAATTGGTAAAAATTCGAAGCTTTTGAGTAAGCAAAACTCTGTAAAAATGGCAATTTTGGTCACTGTGAGGGATTTAAAAAGTGGTTATTCAACATGAGGCCCGATCCAAATGACATTTTGAATCATTTTTGGAAGAGTCCAAAAAATCCATTTTCTGATGAAAAACGATGACCCCGGACCAGTCGAACGTTGAAAAAATGGTCAATATTGATGAAATTTTAACATTTAATCTTTTGACTTTAAATGACGGTTGGATATGAATTATTACTTTTTCAACTAAAATAAGTGCGTTTAAAGTCATTTCTGTGCCTGAAATTGGTCAAATTTGAAGCTTTTGAGTAAGCAAAACTCTGTAAAAATGGCAATTTTGGTCACTGTGAGGGTTTAAAAAGTGGTTATTCAACATGAGGCCCGATCCAAATGACATTTTGAATCATTTTTGGAAGAGTCCAAAAAATCCATTTTCTGATGAAAAACGATGACCCCGGACCAGTCGAACGTTGAAAAAATGGTCAATATTGATGAAATTTTAACATTTAATCTTTTGACTTTAAGTGACGGTTGGATGTGAGTTATTACTTTTTCAACTAAAATAAGTGTGTTTAAAGTCATTTCTGTGCCTGAAATTGGTCAAAATTTGAAGCTTTTGAGTAAGCAAAACTCTGTAAAAATGGCAATTTTGGTCACTGTGAGGGTTTAAAAAGTGGTTATTCAACATGAGGCCTGATCCAAATGACATTTTGAATCATTTTTGGTAGAGTCCAAAAAATCTATTTTATGATGAAAAACGATGACCCCGGACCAGTCGAACGTTGAAAAAATGGTCAATATTGATGAAATTTTAACATTTAATCTTTTGACTTTAAATGACGGTTGGATATGAATTATTACTTTTTCAACTAAAATAAGTGTGTTTAAAGTCATTTCTGTGCCTGAAATTGGTCAAATTTGAAGATTTTGAGTAAGCAAAACTCTGTAAAAAAGGGAATTTTGGTCACTGTGAGGGTTTAAAAAGTGGTTATTCAACATGAGGCCGGATCCAAATGACATTTTGAATGATTTTTGGAAGAGTCCAAAAAATCCATTTTCTGATGAAAAACGATGACCCCGGACCAGTCGAACATTGAAAAAATGGTCAATATTGATGAAATTTTAACATTTAATCTTTTGACTTTAAAAGACGGTTGGATGTGAGTTATTACTTTTTCAACTAAAATAAGTGTGTTTAAAGTCATTTCTGTGCCTGAAATTGGTCAAAATTGAAGATTTTGAGTAAGCAAAACTCTGTAAAAATGGCAATTTTGGTCACTGTGAGGGTTTAAAAAGTGGTTATTCAACATGAGGCCCGATCCAAATGACATTTTGAATCATTTTTGGAAGAGTCCAAAAAATCCATTTTCTGATGAAAAAGGATGACCCCGGACCAGTCGAATGTTGAAAAAATGGTCAATATTGATGAAATTTTAACATTTAATCTTTTGACTTTAAATGACGGTTGGATGTGAGTTATTATTTTTTCAACTAAAATATGTGTGTTTAAAGTCATTTCTGTGCCTGAAATTGGTCAAAATTGAAGATTTTGAGTAAGCAAAACTCTGTAAAAATGGCAATTTTGGTCACTGTGAGGGTTTAAAAAGTGGTTATTCAACATGAGGCCCGATCCAAATGACATTTTGAATCATTTTTGGTAGAGTGCAAAAAATCAATTTTCTGATGAAAAACGATGACCCCGGACCAGTCGAACGTTGAAAAAATGGTCAATATTGATGAAATTTTAACATTTTATCTTTTGACTTTAAATGACGGTTGGATGTGAGTTATTACTTTTTTAACTAAAATAAGTGTGTTTAAAGTCATTTCTGTGCTGAAATTGGTCAAAATTGGAAGATTTTGAGTAAGCAAAACTCTGTAAAAATGGCAATTTTGGTCACTGTGAGGGTTTAAAAAGACTTTATTCAACATGAGGCCTGATCCAAATGACATTTTGAATCATTTTTGGTAGAGTCCAAAAAATCAATTTTCTGATGAAAAACGATGACCCCGGACCAGTCGAACGTTGAAAAAATGGTCAATATTGATGAAATTTTTACATTTATTCTTTTGACTTTAAATGACGGTTGGATATGAATTATTACTTTTTCAACTAAAATAAGTGCGTTTAAAGTCATTTCTGTGCCTGAAATTGGTCAAATTTGAAGCTTTTGAGTAAGCAAAACTCTGTAAAAATGGCAATTTTGGTCACTGTGAGGGTTTAAAAAGTGGTTATTCAACATGAGGCCCGATCCAAATGACATTTTGAATCATTTTTGGAAGAGTCCAAAAAATCCATTTTCTGATGAAAAACGATGACCCCGGATCAGTCGAACGTTGAAAAAATGGTCAATATTGATGAAATTTTAACATTTAATCTTTTGACTTTAAATGACAGTTGGATGTGAATTATTACTTTTTCAACTAAAATAAGTGTGTTTAAAGTCATTTCTGTGCCTGAAATTGGTAAAAATTCGAAGATTTTGAGTAAGCAAAACTCTGTAAAAATGGCAATTTTGGTCACTGTGAGGGTTTAAAAAGTGGTTATTCAACATGAGGCCTGATCCAAATGACATTTTGAATCATTTTTGGTAGAGTCCAAAAAATCTATTTTCTGATGAAAAACGATGACCCCGGACCAGTCGAACGTTGAAAAAATGGTCAATATTGATGAAATTTTAACATTTAATCTTTTGACTTTAAATGACGGTTGGATATGAATTATTACTTTTTCAACTAAAATAAGTGTGTTTAAAGTCATTTCTGTGCCTGAAATTGGTCAAATTTGAAGGTTTTGAGTAAGCAAAACTCTGTAAAAAAGGGAATTTTGGTCACTGTGAGGGTTTAAAAAGTGGTTATTCAACATGAGGCCGGATCCAAATGACATTTTGAATGATTTTTGGAAGAGTCCAAAAAATCCATTTTCTGATGAAAAACGATGACCCCGGACCAGTCGAACATTGAAAAAATGGTCAATATTGATGAAATTTTAACATTTAATCTTTTGACTTTAAAAGACGGTTGGATGTGAGTTATTACTTTTTCAACTAAAATAAGTGTGTTTAAAGTCATTTCTGTGCCTGAAATTGGTCAAAATTGAAGATTTTGAGTAAGCAAAACTCTGTAAAAATGGCAATTTTGGTCACTGTGAGGGTTTAAAAAGTGGTTATTCAACATGAGGCCCGATCCAAATGACATTTTGAATCATTTTTGGAAGAGTCCAAAAAATCCATTTTCTGATGAAAAAGGATGACCCCGGACCAGTCGAATGTTGAAAAAATGGTCAATATTGATGAAATTTTAACATTTAATCTTTTGACTTTAAATGACGGTTGGATGTGAGTTATTATTTTTTCAACTAAAATACGTGTGTTTAAAGTCATTTCTGTGCCTGAAATTGGTCAAAATTGAAGATTTTGAGTAAGCAAAACTCTGTAAAAATGGCAATTTTGGTCACTGTGAGGGTTTAAAAAGTGGTTATTCAACATGAGGCCCGATCCAAATGACATTTTGAATCATTTTTGGTAAAGTGCAAAAAATCAATTTTCTGATGAAAAACGATGACCCCGGACCAGTCGAACGTTGAAAAAATGGTCAATATTGATGAAATTTTAACATTTTATCTTTTGACTTTAAATGACGGTTGGATGTGAGTTATTACTTTTTTAACTAAAATAAGTGTGTTTCAAGTCATTTCTGTGCTGAAATTGGTCAAAATTGGAAGATTTTGAGTAAGCAAAACTCTGTAAAAATGGCAATTTTGGTCACTGTGAGGGTTTAAAAAGACTTTATTCAACATGAGGCCTGATCCAAATGACATTTTGAATCATTTTTGGTAGAGTCCAAAAAATCAATTTTCTGATGAAAAATGATGACCCCGGACCAGTCGAACGTTGAAAAAATGGTCAATATTGATGAAATTTTAACATTTATTCTTTTGACTTTAAATGACAGTTGGATGTGAATTATTACTTTTTCAACTAAAATAAGTGTGTTTAAAGTCATTTCTGTGCCTGAAATTGGTAAAAATTCGAAGCTTTTGAGTAAGCAAAACTCTGTAAAAATGGCAATTTTGGTCACTGTGAGGGATTTAAAAAGTGGTTATTCAACATGAGGCCCGATCCAAATGACATTTTGAATCATTTTTGGAAGAGTCCAAAAAATCCATTTTCTGATGAAAAACGATGACCCCGGACCAGTCGAACGTTGAAAAAATGGTCAATATTGATGAAATTTTAACATTTAATCTTTTGACTTTAAATGACGGTTGGATATGAATTATTACTTTTTCAACTAAAATAAGTGCGTTTAAAGTCATTTCTGTGCCTGAAATTGGTCAAATTTGAAGCTTTTGAGTAAGCAAAACTCTGTAAAAATGGCAATTTTGGTCACTGTGAGGGTTTAAAAAGTGGTTATTCAACATGAGGCCCGATCCAAATGACATTTTGAATCATTTTTGGAAGAGTCCAAAAAATCCATTTTCTGATGAAAAACGATGACCCCGGACCAGTCGAACGTTGAAAAAATGGTCAATATTGATGAAATTTTAACATTTAATCTTTTGACTTTAAGTGACGGTTGGATGTGAGTTATTACTTTTTCAACTAAAATAAGTGTGTTTAAAGTCATTTCTGTGCCTGAAATTGGTCAAAATTTGAAGCTTTTGAGTAAGCAAAACTCCGTAAAAATGGCAATTTTGGTCACTGTGAGGGTTTAAAAAGTGGTTATTCAACATGAGGCCCGATCCAAATGACATTTTGAATCATTTTTGGTAGAGTGCAAAAAATCAATTTTCTGATGAAAAACGATGACCCCGGACCAGTCGAACGTTGAAAAAATGGTCAATATTGATGAAATTTTAACATCTAATCTTTTGACTTTAAATGACGGTTGGATATGAATTATTACTTTTTCAACTAAAATAAGTGTGTTTAAAGTCATTTCTGTGCCTGAAATTGGTAAAAATTCGAAGATTTTGAGTAAGCAAAACTCTGTAAAAATGGCAATTTTGGTCACTGTGAGGGTTTAAAAAGTGGTTATTCAACATGAGGCCTGATCCAAATGACATTTTGAATCATTTTTGGTAGAGTCCAAAAAATCTATTTTATGATGAAAAACGATGACCCCGGACCAGTCGAACGTTGAAAAAATGGTCAATATTGATGAAATTTTAACATTTAATCTTTTGACTTTAAATGACGGTTGGATATGAATTATTACTTTTTCAACTAAAATAAGTGTGTTTAAAGTCATTTCTGTGCCTGAAATTGGTCAAATTTGAAGATTTTGAGTAAGCAAAACTCTGTAAAAAAGGGAATTTTGGTCACTGTGAGGGTTTAAAAAGTGGTTATTCAACATGAGGCCGGATCCAAATGACATTTTGAATGATTTTTGGAAGAGTCCAAAAAATCCATTTTCTGATGAAAAACGATGACCCCGGACCAGTCGAACATTGAAAAAATGGTCAATATTGATGAAATTTTAACATTTAATCTTTTGACTTTAAAAGACGGTTGGATGTGAGTTATTACTTTTTCAACTAAAATAAGTGTGTTTAAAGTCATTTCTGTGCCTGAAATTGGTCAAAATTGAAGATTTTGAGTAAGCAAAACTCTGTAAAAATGGCAATTTTGGTCACTGTGAGGGTTTAAAAAGTGGTTATTCAACATGAGGCCCGATCCAAATGACATTTTGAATCATTTTTGGAAGAGTCCAAAAAATCCATTTTCTGATGAAAAAGGATGACCCCGGACCAGTCGAATGTTGAAAAAATGGTCAATATTGATGAAATTTTAACATTTAATCTTTTGACTTTAAATGACGGTTGGATGTGAGTTATTATTTTTTCAACTAAAATATGTGTGTTTAAAGTCATTTCTGTGCCTGAAATTGGTCAAAATTGAAGATTTTGAGTAAGCAAAACTCTGTAAAAATGGCAATTTTGGTCACTGTGAGGGTTTAAAAAGTGGTTATTCAACATGAGGCCCGATCCAAATGACATTTTGAATCATTTTTGGTAGAGTGCAAAAAATCAATTTTCTGATGAAAAACGATGACCCCGGACCAGTCGAACGTTGAAAAAATGGTCAATATTGATGAAATTTTAACATTTTATCTTTTGACTTTAAATGACGGTTGGATGTGAGTTATTACTTTTTTAACTAAAATAAGTGTGTTTAAAGTCATTTCTGTGCTGAAATTGGTCAAAATTGGAAGATTTTGAGTAAGCAAAACTCTGTAAAAATGGCAATTTTGGTCACTGTGAGGGTTTAAAAAGACTTTATTCAACATGAGGCCTGATCCAAATGACATTTTGAATCATTTTTGGTAGAGTCCAAAAAATCAATTTTCTGATGAAAAACGATGACCCCGGACCAGTCGAACGTTGAAAAAATGGTCAATATTGATGAAATTTTAACATTTATTCTTTTGACTTTAAATGACGGTTGGATATGAATTATTACTTTTTCAACTAAAATAAGTGCGTTTAAAGTCATTTCTGTGCCTGAAATTGGTCAAATTTGAAGCTTTTGAGTAAGCAAAACTCTGTAAAAATGGCAATTTTGGTCACTGTGAGGGTTTAAAAAGTGGTTATTCAACATGAGGCCCGATCCAAATGACATTTTGAATCATTTTTGGAAGAGTCCAAAAAATCCATTTTCTGATGAAAAACGATGACCCCGGACCAGTCGAACGTTGAAAAAATGGTCAATATTGATGAAATTTTAACATTTAATCTTTTGACTTTAAATGACGGTTGGATGTGAGTTATTACTTTTTCAACTAAAATAAGTGTGTTTAAAGTCATTTCTGTGCCTGAAATTGGTCAAAATTTGAAGCTTTTGAGTAAGCAAAACTCCGTAAAAATGGCAATTTTGGTCACTGTGAGGGTTTAAAAAGTGGTTATTCAACATGAGGCCCGATCCAAATGACATTTTGAATCATTTTTGGTAGAGTGCAATAAATCAATTTTCTGATGAAAAACGATGACCCCGGACCAGTCGAACGTTGAAAAAATGGTCAATATTGCTGAAATTTTAACATTTAATCTTTTGACTTTAAATGACGGTTGGATGTGAGTTATTACTTTTCAACTAAAATAAGTGTGTTTAAAGTCATTTCTGTGCCTGAAATTGGTCAAAATTGGAAGATTTTGAGTAAGCAAAACTCTGTAAAAATGGCAATTTTGGTCACTGTGAGGGTTTAAAAAGTGGTTATTCAACATGAGGCCTGATCCAAATGACATTTTGAATCATTTTTGGTAGAGTCCAAAAAATCAATTTTCTGATGAAAAACGATGACCCCGGACCAGTCGAACGTTGAAAAAATGGTCAATATTGATGAAATTTTAACATTTAATCTTTTGACTTTAAATGACGGTTGGATATGAATTATTACTTTTTCAACTAAAATAAGTGCGTTTAAAGTCATTTCTGTGCCTGAAATTGGTCAAATTTGAAGCTTTTGAGTAAGCAAAACTCTGTAAAAATGGCAATTTTGGTCACTGTGAGGGTTTAAAAAGTGGTTATTCAACATGAGGCCCGATCCAAATGACATTTTGAATCATTTTTGGAAGAGTCCAAAAAATCCATTTTCTGATGAAAAACGATGACCCCGGACCAGTCGAACGTTGAAAAAATGGTCAATATTGATGAAATTTTAACATTTAATCTTTTGACTTTAAATGACGGTTGGATTTGAGTTATTACTTTTTCAACTAAAATAAGTGTGTTTAAAGTCATTTCTGTGCCTGAAATTGGTCAAAATTTGAAGCTTTTGAGTAAGCAAAACTCTGTAAAAATGGCAATTTTGGTCACTGTGAGGGTTTAAAAAGTGGTTATTCAACATGAGGCCCGATCCAAATGACATTTTGAATCATTTTTGGAAGAGTCCAAAAAATCCATTTTCTGATGAAAAACGATGACCCCGGACCAGTCGAACGTTGAAAAAATGGTCAATATTGATGAAATTTTAACATTTAATCTTTTGACTTTAAATGACGGTTGGATATGAATTATTACTTTTTCAACTAAAATAAGTGTGTTTAAAGTCATTTCTGTGCCTGAAATTGGTCAAATTTGAAGCTTTTGAGTAAGCAAAACTCTGTAAAAATGGCAATTTTGGTCACTGTGAGGGTTTAAAAAGTGGTTATTCAACATGAGGCCCGATCCAAATGACATTTTGAATCATTTTTGGAAGAGTCCAAAAAATCAATTTTCTGATGAAAAACGATGACCCCGGACCAGTCGAATGTTGAAAAAATGGTCAATATTGATGAAATTTTAACATTTAATCTTTTGACTTTAAATGACGGTTGGATGTGAGTTATTATTTTTTCAACTAAAATACGTGTGTTTAAAGTCATTTCTGTGCCTGAAATTGGTCAAAATTGAAGATTTTGAGTAAGCAAAACTCTGTAAAAATGGCAATTTTGGTCACTGTGAGGGTTTAAAAAGTGGTTATTCAACATGAGGCCCGATCCAAATGACATTTTGAATCATTTTTGGTAGAGTGCAATAAATCAATTTTCTGATGAAAAACGATGACCCCGGACCAGTCGAACGTTGAAAAAATGGTCAATATTGCTGAAATTTTAACATTTAATCTTTTGACTTTAAATGACGGTTGGATGTGAGTTATTACTTTTCAACTAAAATAAGTGTGTTTAAAGTCATTTCTGTGCCTGAAATTGGTCAAAATTGGAAGATTTTGAGTAAGCAAAACTCTGTAAAAATGGCAATTTTGGTCACTGTGAGGGTTTAAAAAGTGGTTATTCAACATGAGGCCTGATCCAAATGACATTTTGAATCATTTTTGGTAGAGTCCAAAAAATCAATTTTCTGATGAAAAACGATGACCCCGGACCAGTCGAACGTTGAAAAAATGGTCAATATTGATGACATTTTAACATTTAATCTTTTGACTTTAAATGACGGTTGGATATGAATTATTACTTTTTCAACTAAAATAAGTGCGTTTAAAGTCATTTCTGTGCCTGAAATTGGTCAAATTTGAAGCTTTTGAGTAAGCAAAACTCTGTAAAAATGGCAATTTTGGTCACTGTGAGGGTTTAAAAAGTGGTTATTCAACATGAGGCCCGATCCAAATGACATTTTGAATCATTTTTGGAAGAGTCCAAAAAATCCATTTTCTGATGAAAAACGATGACCCCGGACCAGTCGAACGTTGAAAAAATGGTCAATATTGATGAAATTTTAACATTTAATCTTTTGACTTTAAATGACGGTTGGATTTGAGTTATTACTTTTTCAACTAAAATAAGTGTGTTTAAAGTCATTTCTGTGCCTGAAATTGGTCAAAATTGAAGATTTTGAGTAAGCAAAACTCTGTAAAAATGGCAATTTTGGTCACTGTGAGGGTTTAAAAAGTGGTTATTCAACATGAGGCCCGATCCAAATGACATTCTGAATCATTTTTGGTAGAGTGCAAAAAATCAATTTTCTGATGAAAAACGATGACCCCGGACCAGTCGAACGTTGAAAAAATGGTCAATATTGATGAAATTTTAACATTTAATCTTTTGACTTTAAATGAAGGTTGGATGTGAGTTATTACTTTTTCAACTAAAATAAGTGTGTTTAAAGTCATTTCTGTGCCTGAAATTGGTCAAAATTTGAAGCTTTTGAGTAAGCAAAACTCCGTAAAAATGGCAATTTTGGTCACTGTGAGGGTTTAAAAAGTGGTTATTCAACATGAGGCCCGATCCAAATGACATTTTGAATCATTTTTGGAAGAGTCCAAAAAATCCATTTTCTGATGAAAAACGATGACCCCGGACCAGTCGAACGTTGAAAAAATGGTCAATATTGATGAAATTTTAACATTTAATCTTTTGACTTTAGATGACGGTTGGATTTGAGTTATTACTTTTTCAACTAAAATAAGTGTGTTTAAAGTCATTTCTGTGCCTGAAATTGGTCAAAATTGAAGATTTTGAGTAAGCAAAACTCTGTAAAAATGGCAATTTTGGTCACTGTGAGGGTTTAAAAAGTGGTTATTCAACATGAGGCCCGATCCAAATGACATTTTGAATCATTTTTGGTAGAGTGCAATAAATCAATTTTCTGATGAAAAACGATGACCCCGGACCAGTCGAACGTTGAAAAAATGGTCAATATTGCTGAAATTTTAACATTTAATCTTTTGACTTTAAATGACTGTTGGATGTGAGTTATTACTTTTCAACTAAAATAAGTGTGTTTAAAGTCATTTCTGTGCCTGAAATTGGTCAAAATTGGAAGATTTTGAGTAAGCAAAACTCTGTAAAAATGGCAATTTTGGTCACTGTGAGGGTTTAAAAAGTGGTTATTCAACATGAGGCCTGATCCAAATGACATTTTGAATCATTTTTGGTAGAGTCCAAAAAATCAATTTTCTGATGAAAAACGATGACCCCGGACCAGTCGAACGTTGAAAAAATGGTCAATATTGATGAAATTTTAACATTTAATCTTTTGACTTTAAATGACGGTTGGATATGAATTATTACTTTTTCAACTAAAATAAGTGCGTTTAAAGTCATTTCTGTGCCTGAAATTGGTCAAATTTGAAGCTTTTGAGTAAGCAAAACTCTGTAAAAATGGCAATTTTGGTCACTGTGAGGGTTTAAAAAGTGGTTATTCAACATGAGGCCCGATCCAAATGACATTTTGAATCATTTTTGGAAGAGTCCAAAAAATCCATTTTCTGATGAAAAACGATGACCCCGGACCAGTCGAACGTTGAAAAAATGGTCAATATTGATGAAATTTTAACATTTAATCTTTTGACTTTAAATGACGGTTGGATTTGAGTTATTACTTTTTCAACTAAAATAAGTGTGTTTAAAGTCATTTCTGTGCCTGAAATTGGTCAAAATTTGAAGCTTTTGAGTAAGCAAAACTCTGTAAAAATGGCAATTTTGGTCACTGTGAGGGTTTAAAAAGTGGTTATTCAACATGAGGCCCGATCCAAATGACATTTTGAATCATTTTTGGAAGAGTCCAAAAAATCCATTTTCTGATGAAAAACGATGACCCCGGACCAGTCGAATGTTGAAAAAATGGTCAATATTGATGAAATTTTAACATTTAATCTTTTGACTTTAAATGACGGTTGGATGTGAGTTATTATTTTTTCAACTAAAATACGTGTGTTTAAAGTCATTTCTGTGCCTGAAATTGGTCAAAATTGAAGATTTTGAGTAAGCAAAACTCTGTAAAATGGCAATTTTGGTCACTGTGAGGGTTTAAAAAGTGGTTATTCAACATGAGGCCCGATCCAAATGACATTTTGAATCATTTTTGGTAGAGTGCAAAAAATCAATTTTCTGATGAAAAACGATGACCCCGGACCAGTCGAACGTTGAAAAAATGGTCAATATTGATGAAATTTTAACATTTTATCTTTTGACTTTAAATGACGGTTGGATGTGAGTTATTACTTTTTTAACTAAAATAAGTGTGTTTAAAGTCATTTCTGTGCTGAAATTGGTCAAAATTGGAAGATTTTGAGTAAGCAAAACTCTGTAAAAATGGCAATTTTGGTCACTGTGAGGGTTTAAAAAGACTTTATTCAACATGAGGCCTGATCCAAATGACATTTTGAATCATTTTTGGTAGAGTCCAAAAAATCAATTTTCTGATGAAAAACGATGACCCCGGACCAGTCGAACGTTGAAAAAATGGTCAATATTGATGAAATTTTAACATTTATTCTTTTGACTTTAAATGACAGTTGGATGTGAATTATTACTTTTTCAACTAAAATAAGTGTGTTTAAAGCCATTTCTGTGCCTGAAATTGGTAAAAATTCGAAGATTTTGAGTAAGCAAAACTCTGTAAAAATGGCAATTTTGGTCACTGTGAGGGTTTAAAAAGTGGTTATTCAACATGAGGCCCGATCCAAATGACATTTTGAATCATTTTTGGAAGAGTCCAAAAAATCCATTTTCTGATGAAAAACGATGACCCCGGACCAGTCGAACGTTGAAAAAATGGTCAATATTGATGAAATTTTAACATTTAATCTTTTGACTTTAGATGACGGTTGGATTTGAGTTATTACTTTTTCAACTAAAATAAGTGTGTTTAAAGTCATTTCTGTGCCTGAAAATGGTCAAAATTGAAGATTTTGAGTAAGCAAAACTCTGTAAAAATGGCAATTTTGGTCACTGTGAGGGTTTAAAAAGTGGTTATTCAACATGAGGCCCGATCCAAATGACATTTTGAATCATTTTTGGAAGAGTCCAAAAAATCCATTTTCTGATGAAAAACGATGACCCCGGACCAGTCGAACGTTGAAAAAATGGTCAATATTGATGAAATTTTAACATTTAATCTTTTGACTTTAAATGACGGTTGGATATGAATTATTACTTTTTCAACTAAAATAAGTGTGTTTAAAGTCATTTCTGTGCCTGAAATTGGTCAAATTTGAAGCTTTTGAGTAAGCAAAACTCTGTAAAAATGGCAATTTTGGTCACTGTGAGGGTTTAAAAAGTGGTTATTCAACATGAGGCCCGATCCAAATGACATTTTGAATCATTTTTGGAAGAGTCCAAAAAATCAATTTTCTGATGAAAAACGATGACCCCGGACCAGTCGAATGTTGAAAAAATGGTCAATATTGATGAAATTTTAACATTTAATCTTTTGACTTTAAATGACGGTTGGATGTGAGTTATTATTTTTTCAACTAAAATACGTGTGTTTAAAGTCATTTCTGTGCCTGAAATTGGTCAAAATTGAAGATTTTGAGTAAGCAAAACTCTGTAAAAATGGCAATTTTGGTCACTGTGAGGGTTTAAAAAGTGGTTATTCAACATGAGGCCCGATCCAAATGACATTTTGAATCATTTTTGGTAGAGTGCAATAAATCAATTTTCTGATGAAAAACGATGACCCCGGACCAGTCGAACGTTGAAAAAATGGTCAATATTGCTGAAATTTTAACATTTAATCTTTTGACTTTAAATGACGGTTGGATGTGAGTTATTACTTTTCAACTAAAATAAGTGTGTTTAAAGTCATTTCTGTGCCTGAAATTGGTCAAAATTGGAAGATTTTGAGTAAGCAAAACTCTGTAAAAATGGCAATTTTGGTCACTGTGAGGGTTTAAAAAGTGGTTATTCAACATGAGGCCTGATCCAAATGACATTTTGAATCATTTTTGGTAGAGTCCAAAAAATCAATTTTCTGATGAAAAACGATGACCCCGGACCAGTCGAACGTTGAAAAAATGGTCAATATTGATGACATTTTAACATTTAATCTTTTGACTTTAAATGACGGTTGGATATGAATTATTACTTTTTCAACTAAAATAAGTGCGTTTAAAGTCATTTCTGTGCCTGAAATTGGTCAAATTTGAAGCTTTTGAGTAAGCAAAACTCTGTAAAAATGGCAATTTTGGTCACTGTGAGGGTTTAAAAAGTGGTTATTCAACATGAGGCCCGATCCAAATGACATTTTGAATCATTTTTGGAAGAGTCCAAAAAATCCATTTTCTGATGAAAAACGATGACCCCGGACCAGTCGAACGTTGAAAAAATGGTCAATATTGATGAAATTTTAACATTTAATCTTTTGACTTTAAATGACGGTTGGATTTGAGTTATTACTTTTTCAACTAAAATAAGTGTGTTTAAAGTCATTTCTGTGCCTGAAATTGGTCAAAATTGAAGATTTTGAGTAAGCAAAACTCTGTAAAAATGGCAATTTTGGTCACTGTGAGGGTTTAAAAAGTGGTTATTCAACATGAGGCCCGATCCAAATGACATTCTGAATCATTTTTGGTAGAGTGCAAAAAATCAATTTTCTGATGAAAAACGATGACCCCGGACCAGTCGAACGTTGAAAAAATGGTCAATATTGATGAAATTTTAACATTTAATCTTTTGACTTTAAATGAAGGTTGGATGTGAGTTATTACTTTTTCAACTAAAATAAGTGTGTTTAAAGTCATTTCTGTGCCTGAAATTGGTCAAAATTTGAAGCTTTTGAGTAAGCAAAACTCCGTAAAAATGGCAATTTTGGTCACTGTGAGGGTTTAAAAAGTGGTTATTCAACATGAGGCCCGATCCAAATGACATTTTGAATCATTTTTGGAAGAGTC
This sequence comes from Lissotriton vulgaris, assembly GCF_964263255.1. Classification (NCBI taxonomy): domain Eukaryota; kingdom Metazoa; phylum Chordata; class Amphibia; order Caudata; family Salamandridae; genus Lissotriton; species Lissotriton vulgaris. Next base: position 73,771 of record NW_028252244.1, on the reverse strand, counting down.
CAAAAAATCCATTTTCTGATGAAAAACGATGACCCCGGACCAGTCGAACGTTGAAAAAATGGTCAATATTGATGAAATTTTAACATTTAATCTTTTGACTTTAGATGACGGTTGGATTTGAGTTATTACTTTTTCAACTAAAATAAGTGTGTTTAAAGTCATTTCTGTGCCTGAAATTGGTCAAAATTGAAGATTTTGAGTAAGCAAAACTCTGTAAAAATGGCAATTTTGGTCACTGTGAGGGTTTAAAAAGTGGTTATTCAACATGAGGCCCGATCCAAATGACATTTTGAATCATTTTTGGTAGAGTGCAATAAATCAATTTTCTGATGAAAAACGATGACCCCGGACCAGTCGAACGTTGAAAAAATGGTCAATATTGCTGAAATTTTAACATTTAATCTTTTGACTTTAAATGACTGTTGGATGTGAGTTATTACTTTTCAACTAAAATAAGTGTGTTTAAAGTCATTTCTGTGCCTGAAATTGGTCAAAATTGGAAGATTTTGAGTAAGCAAAACTCTGTAAAAATGGCAATTTTGGTCACTGTGAGGGTTTAAAAAGTGGTTATTCAACATGAGGCCTGATCCAAATGACATTTTGAATCATTTTTGGTAGAGTCCAAAAAATCAATTTTCTGATGAAAAACGATGACCCCGGACCAGTCGAACGTTGAAAAAATGGTCAATATTGATGAAATTTTAACATTTAATCTTTTGACTTTAAATGACGGTTGGATATGAATTATTACTTTTTCAACTAAAATAAGTGCGTTTAAAGTCATTTCTGTGCCTGAAATTGGTCAAATTTGAAGCTTTTGAGTAAGCAAAACTCTGTAAAAATGGCAATTTTGGTCACTGTGAGGGTTTAAAAAGTGGTTATTCAACATGAGGCCCGATCCAAATGACATTTTGAATCATTTTTGGAAGAGTCCAAAAAATCCATTTTCTGATGAAAAACGATGACCCCGGACCAGTCGAACGTTGAAAAAATGGTCAATATTGATGAAATTTTAACATTTAATCTTTTGACTTTAAATGACGGTTGGATTTGAGTTATTACTTTTTCAACTAAAATAAGTGTGTTTAAAGTCATTTCTGTGCCTGAAATTGGTCAAAATTTGAAGCTTTTGAGTAAGCAAAACTCTGTAAAAATGGCAATTTTGGTCACTGTGAGGGTTTAAAAAGTGGTTATTCAACATGAGGCCCGATCCAAATGACATTTTGAATCATTTTTGGAAGAGTCCAAAAAATCCATTTTCTGATGAAAAACGATGACCCCGGACCAGTCGAATGTTGAAAAAATGGTCAATATTGATGAAATTTTAACATTTAATCTTTTGACTTTAAATGACGGTTGGATGTGAGTTATTATTTTTTCAACTAAAATACGTGTGTTTAAAGTCATTTCTGTGCCTGAAATTGGTCAAAATTGAAGATTTTGAGTAAGCAAAACTCTGTAAAATGGCAATTTTGGTCACTGTGAGGGTTTAAAAAGTGGTTATTCAACATGAGGCCCGATCCAAATGACATTTTGAATCATTTTTGGTAGAGTGCAAAAAATCAATTTTCTGATGAAAAACGATGACCCCGGACCAGTCGAACGTTGAAAAAATGGTCAATATTGATGAAATTTTAACATTTTATCTTTTGACTTTAAATGACGGTTGGATGTGAGTTATTACTTTTTTAACTAAAATAAGTGTGTTTAAAGTCATTTCTGTGCTGAAATTGGTCAAAATTGGAAGATTTTGAGTAAGCAAAACTCTGTAAAAATGGCAATTTTGGTCACTGTGAGGGTTTAAAAAGACTTTATTCAACATGAGGCCTGATCCAAATGACATTTTGAATCATTTTTGGTAGAGTCCAAAAAATCAATTTTCTGATGAAAAACGATGACCCCGGACCAGTCGAACGTTGAAAAAATGGTCAATATTGATGAAATTTTAACATTTATTCTTTTGACTTTAAATGACAGTTGGATGTGAATTATTACTTTTTCAACTAAAATAAGTGTGTTTAAAGCCATTTCTGTGCCTGAAATTGGTAAAAATTCGAAGATTTTGAGTAAGCAAAACTCTGTAAAAATGGCAATTTTGGTCACTGTGAGGGTTTAAAAAGTGGTTATTCAACATGAGGCCCGATCCAAATGACATTTTGAATCATTTTTGGAAGAGTCCAAAAAATCCATTTTCTGATGAAAAACGATGACCCCGGACCAGTCGAACGTTGAAAAAATGGTCAATATTGATGAAATTTTAACATTTAATCTTTTGACTTTAGATGACGGTTGGATTTGAGTTATTACTTTTTCAACTAAAATAAGTGTGTTTAAAGTCATTTCTGTGCCTGAAAATGGTCAAAATTGAAGATTTTGAGTAAGCAAAACTCTGTAAAAATGGCAATTTTGGTCACTGTGAGGGTTTAAAAAGTGGTTATTCAACATGAGGCCCGATCCAAATGACATTTTGAATCATTTTTGGTAGAGTGCAATAAATCAATTTTCTGATGAAAAACGATGACCCCGGACCAGTCGAACGTTGAAAAAATGGTCAATATTGCTGAAATTTTAACATTTAATCTTTTGACTTTAAATGACGGTTGTATGTGAGTTATTACTTTTCAACTAAAATAAGTGTGTTTAAAGTCATTTCTGTGCCTGAAATTGGTCAAAATTGGAAGATTTTGAGTAAGCAAAACTCTGTAAAAATGGCAATTTTGGTCACTGTGAGGGTTTAAAAAGTGGTTATTCAACATGAGGCCTGATCCAAATGACATTTTGAATCATTTTTGGTAGAGTCCAAAAAATCAATTTTCTGATGAAAAACGATGACCCCGGACCAGTCGAACGTTGAAAAAATGGTCAATATTGATGAAATTTTAACATTTAATCTTTTGACTTTAAATGACGGTTGGATATGAATTATTACTTTTTCAACTAAAATAAGTGCGTTTAAAGTCATTTCTGTGCCTGAAATTGGTCAAATTTGAAGCTTTTGAGTAAGCAAAACTCTGTAAAAATGGCAATTTTGGTCACTGTGAGGGTTTAAAAAGTGGTTATTCAACATGAGGCCCGATCCAAATGACATTTTGAATCATTTTTGGTAGAGTCCAAAAAATCAATTTTCTGATGAAAAACGATGACCCCGGACCAGTCGAACGTTGAAAAAATGGTCAATATTGATGAAATTTTAACATTTAATCTTTTGACTTTGAATGACGGTTGGATATGAATTATTACTTTTTCAACTAAAATAAGTGTATTTAAAGTCATTTCTGTGCCTGAAATTGGTCAAATTTGAAGCTTTTGAGTAAGCAAAACTCTGTAAAAATGGCAATTTTGGTCACTGTGAGGGTTTAAAAAGTGGTTATTCAACATCAGGCCCGATCCAAATGACATTTTGAATCATTTTTGGAAGAGTCCAAAAAATCCATTTTCTGATGAAAAACGATGACCCCGGACCAGTCGAACGTTGAAAAAATGGTCAATATTGATGAAATTTTAACATTTAATCTTTTGACTTTAAATGACGGTTGGATGTGAGTTATCACTTTTTCAACTAAAATACGTGTGTTTAAAGTCATTTCTGTGCCTGAAATTGGTCAAAATTGAAGATTTTGAGTAAGCAAAACTCTGTAAAAATGGCAATTTTGGTCACTGTGAGGGTTTAAAAAGTGGTTATTCAACATGAGGCCCGATCCAAATGACATTTTGAATCATTTTTGGTAGAGTGAAAAAAATCAATTTTCTGATGAAAAACGATGACCCCGGACCAGTCGAACGTTGAAAAAATGGTCAATATTGATGAAATTTTAACATTTAATCTTTTGACTTTAAATGACGGTTGGATGTGAGTTATTACTTTTTCAACTAAAATAAGTGTGTTTAAAGTCATTTCTGTGCTGAAATTGGTCAAAATTGGAAGATTTTGAGTAAGCAAAACTCTGTAAAAATGGCAATTTTGGTCACTGTGAGGGTTTAAAAAGACTTTATTCAACATGAGGCCTGATCCAAATGACATTTTGAATCATTTTTGGTAGAGTCCAAAAAATCAATTTTCTGATGAAAAACGATGACCCCGGACCAGTTGAACGTTGAAAAAATGGTCAATATTGATGAAATTTTAACATTTAATCTTTTGACTTTAAATGACGGTTGGATGTGAGTTATTACTTTTTCAACTAAAATAAGTGTGTTTAAAGTCATTTCTGTGCCTGAAATTGGTCAAAATTGAAGATTTTGAGTAAGCAAAACTGTAAAAATGGCAATTTTGGTCACTGTGAGGGTTTAAAAAGTGGTTATTCAACATGAGGCCCGATCCAAATGACATTCTGAATCATTTTTGGTAGAGTGCAAAAAATCAATTTTCTGATGAAAAACGATGACCCCGGACCAGTCAAACGTTGAAAAAATGGTCAATATTGATGAAATTTTAACATTTAATCTTTTGACTTTAAATGACGGTTGGATGTGAGTTATTACTTTTTCAACTAAAATAAGTGTGTTTAAAGTCATTTCTGTGCCTGAAATTGGTCAAAATTGAAGATTTTGAGTAAGCAAAACTCTGTAAAAATGGCAATTTTGGTCACTGTGAGGGTTTAAAAAGTGGTTATTCAACATGAGGCCCGATCCAAATGACATTTTGAATCATTTTTGGTAGAGTGCAAAAAATCAATTTTCTGATGAAAAACGATGACCCCGGACCAGTCGAACGTTGAAAAAATGGTCAATATTGATGAAATTTTAACATTTTATCTTTTGACTTTAAATGACGGTTGGATGTGAGTTATTACTTTTTTAACTAAAATAAGTGTGTTTAAAGTCATTTCTGTGCTGAAATTGGTCAAAATTGGAAGATTTTGAGTAAGCAAAACTCTGTAAAAATGGCAATTTTGGTCACTGTGAGGGTTTAAAAAGACTTTATTCAACATGAGGCCTGATCCAAATGACATTTTGAATCATTTTTGGTAGAGTCCAAAAAATCAATTTTCTGATGAAAAACGATGACCCCGGACCAGTCGAACGTTGAAAAAATGGTCAATATTGATGAAATTTTAACATTTATTCTTTTGACTTTAAATGACAGTTGGATGTGAATTATTACTTTTTCAACTAAAATAAGTGTGTTTAAAGTCATTTCTGTGCCTGAAATTGGTAAAAATTCGAAGATTTTGAGTAAGCAAAACTCTGTAAAAATGGCAATTTTGGTCACTGTGAGGGTTTAAAAAGTGGTTATTCAACATGAGGCCCGATCCAAATGACATTTTGAATCATTTTTGGAAGAGTCCAAAAAATCCATTTTCTGATGAAAAACGATGACCCCGGACCAGTCGAACGTTGAAAAAATGGTCAATATTGATGAAATTTTAACATTTAATCTTTTGACTTTAGATGACGGTTGGATTTGAGTTATTACTTTTTCAACTAAAATAAGTGTGTTTAAAGTCATTTCTGTGCCTGAAAATGGTCAAAATTGAAGATTTTGAGTAAGCAAAACTCTGTAAAAATGGCAATTTTGGTCACTGTGAGGGTTTAAAAAGTGGTTATTCAACATGAGGCCTGATCCAAATGACATTTTGAATCATTTTTGGTAGAGTCCAAAAAATCTATTTTCTGATGAAAAACGATGACCCCGGACCAGTCGAACGTTGAAAAAATGGTCAATATTGATGAAATTTTAACATTTAATCTTTTGACTTTAAATGACGGTTGGATATGAATTATTACTTTTTCAACTAAAATAAGTGTGTTTAAAGTCATTTCTGTGCCTGAAATTGGTCAAATTTGAAGGTTTTGAGTAAGCAAAACTCTGTAAAAAAGGGAATTTTGGTCACTGTGAGGGTTTAAAAAGTGGTTATTCAACATGAGGCCGGATCCAAATGACATTTTGAATGATTTTTGGAAGAGTCCAAAAAATCCATTTTCTGATGAAAAACGATGACCCCGGACCAGTCGAACATTGAAAAAATGGTCAATATTGATGAAATTTTAACATTTAATCTTTTGACTTTAAAAGACGGTTGGATGTGAGTTATTACTTTTTCAACTAAAATAAGTGTGTTTAAAGTCATTTCTGTGCCTGAAATTGGTCAAAATTGAAGATTTTGAGTAAGCAAAACTCTGTAAAAATGGCAATTTTGGTCACTGTGAGGGTTTAAAAAGTGGTTATTCAACATGAGGCCCGATCCAAATGACATTTTGAATCATTTTTGGAAGAGTCCAAAAAATCCATTTTCTGATGAAAAAGGATGACCCCGGACCAGTCGAATGTTGAAAAAATGGTCAATATTGATGAAATTTTAACATTTAATCTTTTGACTTTAAATGACGGTTGGATGTGAGTTATTATTTTTTCAACTAAAATACGTGTGTTTAAAGTCATTTCTGTGCCTGAAATTGGTCAAAATTGAAGATTTTGAGTAAGCAAAACTCTGTAAAAATGGCAATTTTGGTCACTGTGAGGGTTTAAAAAGTGGTTATTCAACATGAGGCCCGATCCAAATGACATTTTGAATCATTTTTGGTAAAGTGCAAAAAATCAATTTTCTGATGAAAAACGATGACCCCGGACCAGTCGAACGTTGAAAAAATGGTCAATATTGATGAAATTTTAACATTTTATCTTTTGACTTTAAATGACGGTTGGATGTGAGTTATTACTTTTTTAACTAAAATAAGTGTGTTTCAAGTCATTTCTGTGCTGAAATTGGTCAAAATTGGAAGATTTTGAGTAAGCAAAACTCTGTAAAAATGGCAATTTTGGTCACTGTGAGGGTTTAAAAAGACTTTATTCAACATGAGGCCTGATCCAAATGACATTTTGAATCATTTTTGGTAGAGTCCAAAAAATCAATTTTCTGATGAAAAATGATGACCCCGGACCAGTCGAACGTTGAAAAAATGGTCAATATTGATGAAATTTTAACATTTATTCTTTTGACTTTAAATGACAGTTGGATGTGAATTATTACTTTTTCAACTAAAATAAGTGTGTTTAAAGTCATTTCTGTGCCTGAAATTGGTAAAAATTCGAAGCTTTTGAGTAAGCAAAACTCTGTAAAAATGGCAATTTTGGTCACTGTGAGGGATTTAAAAAGTGGTTATTCAACATGAGGCCCGATCCAAATGACATTTTGAATCATTTTTGGAAGAGTCCAAAAAATCCATTTTCTGATGAAAAACGATGACCCCGGACCAGTCGAACGTTGAAAAAATGGTCAATATTGATGAAATTTTAACATTTAATCTTTTGACTTTAAATGACGGTTGGATATGAATTATTACTTTTTCAACTAAAATAAGTGCGTTTAAAGTCATTTCTGTGCCTGAAATTGGTCAAATTTGAAGCTTTTGAGTAAGCAAAACTCTGTAAAAATGGCAATTTTGGTCACTGTGAGGGTTTAAAAAGTGGTTATTCAACATGAGGCCCGATCCAAATGACATTTTGAATCATTTTTGGAAGAGTCCAAAAAATCCATTTTCTGATGAAAAACGATGACCCCGGACCAGTCGAACGTTGAAAAAATGGTCAATATTGATGAAATTTTAACATTTAATCTTTTGACTTTAAGTGACGGTTGGATGTGAGTTATTACTTTTTCAACTAAAATAAGTGTGTTTAAAGTCATTTCTGTGCCTGAAATTGGTCAAAATTTGAAGCTTTTGAGTAAGCAAAACTCCGTAAAAATGGCAATTTTGGTCACTGTGAGGGTTTAAAAAGTGGTTATTCAACATGAGGCCCGATCCAAATGACATTTTGAATCATTTTTGGTAGAGTGCAAAAAATCAATTTTCTGATGAAAAACGATGACCCCGGACCAGTCGAACGTTGAAAAAATGGTCAATATTGATGAAATTTTAACATCTAATCTTTTGACTTTAAATGACGGTTGGATATGAATTATTACTTTTTCAACTAAAATAAGTGTGTTTAAAGTCATTTCTGTGCCTGAAATTGGTAAAAATTCGAAGATTTTGAGTAAGCAAAACTCTGTAAAAATGGCAATTTTGGTCACTGTGAGGGTTTAAAAAGTGGTTATTCAACATGAGGCCTGATCCAAATGACATTTTGAATCATTTTTGGTAGAGTCCAAAAAATCTATTTTATGATGAAAAACGATGACCCCGGACCAGTCGAACGTTGAAAAAATGGTCAATATTGATGAAATTTTAACATTTAATCTTTTGACTTTAAATGACGGTTGGATATGAATTATTACTTTTTCAACTAAAATAAGTGTGTTTAAAGTCATTTCTGTGCCTGAAATTGGTCAAATTTGAAGATTTTGAGTAAGCAAAACTCTGTAAAAAAGGGAATTTTGGTCACTGTGAGGGTTTAAAAAGTGGTTATTCAACATGAGGCCGGATCCAAATGACATTTTGAATGATTTTTGGAAGAGTCCAAAAAATCCATTTTCTGATGAAAAACGATGACCCCGGACCAGTCGAACATTGAAAAAATGGTCAATATTGATGAAATTTTAACATTTAATCTTTTGACTTTAAAAGACGGTTGGATGTGAGTTATTACTTTTTCAACTAAAATAAGTGTGTTTAAAGTCATTTCTGTGCCTGAAATTGGTCAAAATTGAAGATTTTGAGTAAGCAAAACTCTGTAAAAATGGCAATTTTGGTCACTGTGAGGGTTTAAAAAGTGGTTATTCAACATGAGGCCCGATCCAAATGACATTTTGAATCATTTTTGGAAGAGTCCAAAAAATCCATTTTCTGATGAAAAAGGATGACCCCGGACCAGTCGAATGTTGAAAAAATGGTCAATATTGATGAAATTTTAACATTTAATCTTTTGACTTTAAATGACGGTTGGATGTGAGTTATTATTTTTTCAACTAAAATATGTGTGTTTAAAGTCATTTCTGTGCCTGAAATTGGTCAAAATTGAAGATTTTGAGTAAGCAAAACTCTGTAAAAATGGCAATTTTGGTCACTGTGAGGGTTTAAAAAGTGGTTATTCAACATGAGGCCCGATCCAAATGACATTTTGAATCATTTTTGGTAGAGTGCAAAAAATCAATTTTCTGATGAAAAACGATGACCCCGGACCAGTCGAACGTTGAAAAAATGGTCAATATTGATGAAATTTTAACATTTTATCTTTTGACTTTAAATGACGGTTGGATGTGAGTTATTACTTTTTTAACTAAAATAAGTGTGTTTAAAGTCATTTCTGTGCTGAAATTGGTCAAAATTGGAAGATTTTGAGTAAGCAAAACTCTGTAAAAATGGCAATTTTGGTCACTGTGAGGGTTTAAAAAGACTTTATTCAACATGAGGCCTGATCCAAATGACATTTTGAATCATTTTTGGTAGAGTCCAAAAAATCAATTTTCTGATGAAAAACGATGACCCCGGACCAGTCGAACGTTGAAAAAATGGTCAATATTGATGAAATTTTAACATTTATTCTTTTGACTTTAAATGACGGTTGGATATGAATTATTACTTTTTCAACTAAAATAAGTGCGTTTAAAGTCATTTCTGTGCCTGAAATTGGTCAAATTTGAAGCTTTTGAGTAAGCAAAACTCTGTAAAAATGGCAATTTTGGTCACTGTGAGGGTTTAAAAAGTGGTTATTCAACATGAGGCCCGATCCAAATGACATTTTGAATCATTTTTGGAAGAGTCCAAAAAATCCATTTTCTGATGAAAAACGATGACCCCGGACCAGTCGAACGTTGAAAAAATGGTCAATATTGATGAAATTTTAACATTTAATCTTTTGACTTTAAATGACGGTTGGATGTGAGTTATTACTTTTTCAACTAAAATAAGTGTGTTTAAAGTCATTTCTGTGCCTGAAATTGGTCAAAATTTGAAGCTTTTGAGTAAGCAAAACTCCGTAAAAATGGCAATTTTGGTCACTGTGAGGGTTTAAAAAGTGGTTATTCAACATGAGGCCCGATCCAAATGACATTTTGAATCATTTTTGGTAGAGTGCAATAAATCAATTTTCTGATGAAAAACGATGACCCCGGACCAGTCGAACGTTGAAAAAATGGTCAATATTGCTGAAATTTTAACATTTAATCTTTTGACTTTAAATGACGGTTGGATGTGAGTTATTACTTTTCAACTAAAATAAGTGTGTTTAAAGTCATTTCTGTGCCTGAAATTGGTCAAAATTGGAAGATTTTGAGTAAGCAAAACTCTGTAAAAATGGCAATTTTGGTCACTGTGAGGGTTTAAAAAGTGGTTATTCAACATGAGGCCTGATCCAAATGACATTTTGAATCATTTTTGGTAGAGTCCAAAAAATCAATTTTCTGATGAAAAACGATGACCCCGGACCAGTCGAACGTTGAAAAAATGGTCAATATTGATGAAATTTTAACATTTAATCTTTTGACTTTAAATGACGGTTGGATATGAATTATTACTTTTTCAACTAAAATAAGTGCGTTTAAAGTCATTTCTGTGCCTGAAATTGGTCAAATTTGAAGCTTTTGAGTAAGCAAAACTCTGTAAAAATGGCAATTTTGGTCACTGTGAGGGTTTAAAAAGTGGTTATTCAACATGAGGCCCGATCCAAATGACATTTTGAATCATTTTTGGAAGAGTCCAAAAAATCCATTTTCTGATGAAAAACGATGACCCCGGACCAGTCGAACGTTGAAAAAATGGTCAATATTGATGAAATTTTAACATTTAATCTTTTGACTTTAAATGACGGTTGGATTTGAGTTATTACTTTTTCAACTAAAATAAGTGTGTTTAAAGTCATTTCTGTGCCTGAAATTGGTCAAAATTTGAAGCTTTTGAGTAAGCAAAACTCTGTAAAAATGGCAATTTTGGTCACTGTGAGGGTTTAAAAAGTGGTTATTCAACATGAGGCCCGATCCAAATGACATTTTGAATCATTTTTGGAAGAGTCCAAAAAATCCATTTTCTGATGAAAAACGATGACCCCGGACCAGTCGAACGTTGAAAAAATGGTCAATATTGATGAAATTTTAACATTTAATCTTTTGACTTTAAATGACGGTTGGATATGAATTATTACTTTTTCAACTAAAATAAGTGTGTTTAAAGTCATTTCTGTGCCTGAAATTGGTCAAATTTGAAGCTTTTGAGTAAGCAAAACTCTGTAAAAATGGCAATTTTGGTCACTGTGAGGGTTTAAAAAGTGGTTATTCAACATGAGGCCCGATCCAAATGACATTTTGAATCATTTTTGGAAGAGTCCAAAAAATCAATTTTCTGATGAAAAACGATGACCCCGGACCAGTCGAATGTTGAAAAAATGGTCAATATTGATGAAATTTTAACATTTAATCTTTTGACTTTAAATGACGGTTGGATGTGAGTTATTATTTTTTCAACTAAAATACGTGTGTTTAAAGTCATTTCTGTGCCTGAAATTGGTCAAAATTGAAGATTTTGAGTAAGCAAAACTCTGTAAAAATGGCAATTTTGGTCACTGTGAGGGTTTAAAAAGTGGTTATTCAACATGAGGCCCGATCCAAATGACATTTTGAATCATTTTTGGTAGAGTGCAATAAATCAATTTTCTGATGAAAAACGATGACCCCGGACCAGTCGAACGTTGAAAAAATGGTCCATATTGCTGAAATTTTAACATTTAATCTTTTGACTTTAAATGACGGTTGGATGTGAGTTATTACTTTTCAACTAAAATAAGTGTGTTTAAAGTCATTTCTGTGCCTGAAATTGGTCAAAATTGGAAGATTTTGAGTAAGCAAAACTCTGTAAAAATGGCAATTTTGGTCACTGTGAGGGTTTAAAAAGTGGTTATTCAACATGAGGCCTGATCCAAATGACATTTTGAATCATTTTTGGTAGAGTCCAAAAAATCAATTTTCTGATGAAAAACGATGACCCCGGACCAGTCGAACGTTGAAAAAATGGTCAATATTGATGAAATTTTAACATTTAATCTTTTGACTTTAAATGACGGTTGGATATGAATTATTACTTTTTCAACTAAAATAAGTGCGTTTAAAGTCATTTCTGTGCCTGAAATTGGTCAAATTTGAAGCTTTTGAGTAAGCAAAACTCTGTAAAAATGGCAATTTTGGTCACTGTGAGGGTTTAAAAAGTGGTTATTCAACATGAGGCCCGATCCAAATGACATTTTGAATCATTTTTGGAAGAGTCCAAAAAATCCATTTTCTGATGAAAAACGATGACCCCGGACCAGTCGAACGTTGAAAAAATGGTCAATATTGATGAAATTTTAACATTTAATCTTTTGACTTTAAATGACGGTTGGATTTGAGTTATTACTTTTTCAACTAAAATAAGTGTGTTTAAAGTCATTTCTGTGCCTGAAATTGGTCAAAATTGAAGATTTTGAGTAAGCAAAACTCTGTAAAAATGGCAATTTTGGTCACTGTGAGGGTTTAAAAAGTGGTTATTCAACATGAGGCCCGATCCAAATGACATTCTGAATCATTTTTGGTAGAGTGCAAAAAATCAATTTTCTGATGAAAAACGATGACCCCGGACCAGTCGAACGTTGAAAAAATGGTCAATATTGATGAAATTTTAACATTTAATCTTTTGACTTTAAATGAAGGTTGGATGTGAGTTATTACTTTTTCAACTAAAATAAGTGTGTTTAAAGTCATTTCTGTGCCTGAAATTGGTCAAAATTTGAAGCTTTTGAGTAAGCAAAACTCCGTAAAAATGGCAATTTTGGTCACTGTGAGGGTTTAAAAAGTGGTTATTCAACATGAGGCCCGATCCAAATGACATTTTGAATCATTTTTGGAAGAGTCCAAAAAATCCATTTTCTGATGAAAAACGATGACCCCGGACCAGTCGAACGTTGAAAAAATGGTCAATATTGATGAAATTTTAACATTTAATCTTTTGACTTTAGATGACGGTTGGATTTGAGTTATTACTTTTTCAACTAAAATAAGTGTGTTTAAAGTCATTTCTGTGCCTGAAATTGGTCAAAATTGAAGATTTTGAGTAAGCAAAACTCTGTAAAAATGGCAATTTTGGTCACTGTGAGGGTTTAAAAAGTGGTTATTCAACATGAGGCCCGATCCAAATGACATTTTGAATCATTTTTGGTAGAGTGCAATAAATCAATTTTCTGATGAAAAACGATGACCCCGGACCAGTCGAACGTTGAAAAAATGGTCAATATTGCTGAAATTTTAACATTTAATCTTTTGACTTTAAATGACGGTTGGATGTGAGTTATTACTTTTCAACTAAAATAAGTGTGTTTAAAGTCATTTCTGTGCCTGAAATTGGTCAAAATTGGAAGATTTTGAGTAAGCAAAACTCTGTAAAAATGGCAATTTTGGTCACTGTGAGGGTTTAAAAAGTGGTTATTCAACATGAGGCCTGATCCAAATGACATTTTGAATCATTTTTGGTAGAGTCCAAAAAATCAATTTTCTGATGAAAAACGATGACCCCGGACCAGTCGAACGTTGAAAAAATGGTCAATATTGATGAAATTTTAACATTTAATCTTTTGACTTTAAATGACGGTTGGATATGAATTATTACTTTTTCAACTAAAATAAGTGCGTTTAAAGTCATTTCTGTGCCTGAAATTGGTCAAATTTGAAGCTTTTGAGTAAGCAAAACTCTGTAAAAATGGCAATTTTGGTCACTGTGAGGGTTTAAAAAGTGGTTATTCAACATGAGGCCCGATCCAAATGACATTTTGAATCATTTTTGGAAGAGTCCAAAAAATCCATTTTCTGATGAAAAACGATGACCCCGGACCAGTCGAACGTTGAAAAAATGGTCAATATTGATGAAATTTTAACATTTAATCTTTTGACTTTAAATGACGGTTGGATTTGAGTTATTACTTTTTCAACTAAAATAAGTGTGTTTAAAGTCATTTCTGTGCCTGAAATTGGTCAAAATTTGAAGCTTTTGAGTAAGCAAAACTCTGTAAAAATGGCAATTTTGGTCACTGTGAGGGTTTAAAAAGTGGTTATTCAACATGAGGCCCGATCCAAATGACATTTTGAATCATTTTTGGAAGAGTCCAAAAAATCCATTTTCTGATGAAAAACGATGACCCCGGACCAGTCGAATGTTGAAAAAATGGTCAATATTGATGAAATTTTAACATTTAATCTTTTGACTTTAAATGACGGTTGGATGTGAGTTATTATTTTTTCAACTAAAATACGTGTGTTTAAAGTCATTTCTGTGCCTGAAATTGGTCAAAATTGAAGATTTTGAGTAAGCAAAACTCTGTAAAATGGCAATTTTGGTCACTGTGAGGGTTTAAAAAGTGGTTATTCAACATGAGGCCCGATCCAAATGACATTTTGAATCATTTTTGGTAGAGTGCAAAAAATCAATTTTCTGATGAAAAACGATGACCCCGGACCAGTCGAACGTTGAAAAAATGGTCAATATTGATGAAATTTTAACATTTTATCTTTTGACTTTAAATGACGGTTGGATGTGAGTTATTACTTTTTTAACTAAAATAAGTGTGTTTAAAGTCATTTCTGTGCTGAAATTGGTCAAAATTGGAAGATTTTGAGTAAGCAAAACTCTGTAAAAATGGCAATTTTGGTCACTGTGAGGGTTTAAAAAGACTTTATTCAACATGAGGCCTGATCCAAATGACATTTTGAATCATTTTTGGTAGAGTCCAAAAAATCAATTTTCTGATGAAAAACGATGACCCCGGACCAGTCGAACGTTGAAAAAATGGTCAATATTGATGAAATTTTAACATTTATTCTTTTGACTTTAAATGACAGTTGGATGTGAATTATTACTTTTTCAACTAAAATAAGTGTGTTTAAAGCCATTTCTGTGCCTGAAATTGGTAAAAATTCGAAGATTTTGAGTAAGCAAAACTCTGTAAAAATGGCAATTTTGGTCACTGTGAGGGTTTAAAAAGTGGTTATTCAACATGAGGCCCGATCCAAATGACATTTTGAATCATTTTTGGAAGAGTCCAAAAAATCCATTTTCTGATGAAAAACGATGACCCCGGACCAGTGGAACGTTGAAAAAATGGTCAATATTGATGAAATTTTAACATTTAATCTTTTGACTTTAGATGACGGTTGGATTTGAGTTATTACTTTTTCAACTAAAATAAGTGTGTTTAAAGTCATTTCTGTGCCTGAAAATGGTCAAAATTGAAGATTTTGAGTAAGCAAAACTCTGTAAAAATGGCAATTTTGGTCACTGTGAGGGTTTAAAAAGTGGTTATTCAACATGAGGCCCGATCCAAATGACATTTTGAATCATTTTTGGTAGAGTGCAATAAATCAATTTTCTGATGAAAAACGATGACCCCGGACCAGTCGAACGTTGAAAAAATGGTCAATATTGCTGAAATTTTAACATTTAATCTTTTGACTTTAAATGACGGTTGTATGTGAGTTATTACTTTTCAACTAAAATAAGTGTGTTTAAAGTCATTTCTGTGCCTGAAATTGGTCAAAATTGGAAGATTTTGAGTAAGCAAAACTCTGTAAAAATGGCAATTTTGGTCACTGTGAGGGTTTAAAAAGTGGTTATTCAACATGAGGCCTGATCCAAATGACATTTTGAATCATTTTTGGTAGAGTCCAAAAAATCAATTTTCTGATGAAAAACGATGACCCCGGACCAGTCGAACGTTGAAAAAATGGTCAATATTGATGAAATTTTAACATTTAATCTTTTGACTTTAAATGACGGTTGGATATGAATTATTACTTTTTCAACTAAAATAAGTGCGTTTAAAGTCATTTCTGTGCCTGAAATTGGTCAAATTTGAAGCTTTTGAGTAAGCAAAACTCTGTAAAAATGGCAATTTTGGTCACTGTGAGGGTTTAAAAAGTGGTTATTCAACATGAGGCCCGATCCAAATGACATTTTGAATCATTTTTGGTAGAGTCCAAAAAATCAATTTTCTGATGAAAAACGATGACCCCGGACCAGTCGAACGTTGAAAAAATGGTCAATATTGATGAAATTTTAACATTTAATCTTTTGACTTTGAATGACGGTTGGATATGAATTATTACTTTTTCAACTAAAATAAGTGTATTTAAAGTCATTTCTGTGCCTGAAATTGGTCAAATTTGAAGCTTTTGAGTAAGCAAAACTCTGTAAAAATGGCAATTTTGGTCACTGTGAGGGTTTAAAAAGTGGTTATTCAACATCAGGCCCGATCCAAATGACATTTTGAATCATTTTTGGAAGAGTCCAAAAAATCCATTTTCTGATGAAAAACGATGACCCCGGACCAGTCGAACGTTGAAAAAATGGTCAATATTGATGAAATTTTAACATTTAATCTTTTGACTTTAAATGACGGTTGGATGTGAGTTATCACTTTTTCAACTAAAATACGTGTGTTTAAAGTCATTTCTGTGCCTGAAATTGGTCAAAATTGAAGATTTTGAGTAAGCAAAACTCTGTAAAAATGGCAATTTTGGTCACTGTGAGGGTTTAAAAAGTGGTTATTCAACATGAGGCCCGATCCAAATGACATTTTGAATCATTTTTGGTAGAGTGAAAAAAATCAATTTTCTGATGAAAAACGATGACCCCGGACCAGTCGAACGTTGAAAAAATGGTCAATATTGATGAAATTTTAACATTTAATCTTTTGACTTTAAATGACGGTTGGATGTGAGTTATTACTTTTTCAACTAAAATAAGTGTGTTTAAAGTCATTTCTGTGCTGAAATTGGTCAAAATTGGAAGATTTTGAGTAAGCAAAACTCTGTAAAAATGGCAATTTTGGTCACTGTGAGGGTTTAAAAAGACTTTATTCAACATGAGGCCTGATCCAAATGACATTTTGAATCATTTTTGGTAGAGTCCAAAAAATCAATTTTCTGATGAAAAACGATGACCCCGGACCAGTTGAACGTTGAAAAAATGGTCAATATTGATGAAATTTTAACATTTAATCTTTTGACTTTAAATGACGGTTGGATGTGAGTTATTACTTTTTCAACTAAAATAAGTGTGTTTAAAGTCATTTCTGTGCCTGAAATTGGTCAAAATTGAAGATTTTGAGTAAGCAAAACTGTAAAAATGGCAATTTTGGTCACTGTGAGGGTTTAAAAAGTGGTTATTCAACATGAGGCCCGATCCAAATGACATTCTGAATCATTTTTGGTAGAGTGCAAAAAATCAATTTTCTGATGAAAAACGATGACCCCGGACCAGTCAAACGTTGAAAAAATGGTCAATATTGATGAAATTTTAACATTTAATCTTTTGACTTTAAATGACGGTTGGATGTGAGTTATTACTTTTTCAACTAAAATAAGTGTGTTTAAAGTCATTTCTGTGCCTGAAATTGGTCAAAATTGAAGATTTTGAGTAAGCAAAACTCTGTAAAAATGGCAATTTTGGTCACTGTGAGGGTTTAAAAAGTGGTTATTCAACATGAGGCCCGATCCAAATGACATTTTGAATCATTTTTGGTAGAGTGCAAAAAATCAATTTTCTGATGAAAAACGATGACCCCGGACCAGTCGAACGTTGAAAAAATGGTCAATATTGATGAAATTTTAACATTTTATCTTTTGACTTTAAATGACGGTTGGATGTGAGTTATTACTTTTTTAACTAAAATAAGTGTGTTTAAAGTCATTTCTGTGCTGAAATTGGTCAAAATTGGAAGATTTTGAGTAAGCAAAACTCTGTAAAAATGGCAATTTTGGTCACTGTGAGGGTTTAAAAAGACTTTATTCAACATGAGGCCTGATCCAAATGACATTTTGAATCATTTTTGGTAGAGTCCAAAAAATCAATTTTCTGATGAAAAACGATGACCCCGGACCAGTCGAACGTTGAAAAAATGGTCAATATTGATGAAATTTTAACATTTATTCTTTTGACTTTAAATGACAGTTGGATGTGAATTATTACTTTTTCAACTAAAATAAGTGTGTTTAAAGTCATTTCTGTGCCTGAAATTGGTAAAAATTCGAAGATTTTGAGTAAGCAAAACTCTGTAAAAATGGCAATTTTGGTCACTGTGAGGGTTTAAAAAGTGGTTATTCAACATGAGGCCCGATCCAAATGACATTTTGAATCATTTTTGGAAGAGTCCAAAAAATCCATTTTCTGATGAAAAACGATGACCCCGGACCAGTCGAACGTTGAAAAAATGGTCAATATTGATGAAATTTTAACATTTAATCTTTTGACTTTAGATGACGGTTGGATTTGAGTTATTACTTTTTCAACTAAAATAAGTGTGTTTAAAGTCATTTCTGTGCCTGAAAATGGTCAAAATTGAAGATTTTGAGTAAGCAAAACTCTGTAAAAATGGCAATTTTGGTCACTGTGAGGGTTTAAAAAGTGGTTATTCAACATGAGGCCCGATCCAAATGACATTTTGAATCATTTTTGGTAGAGTGCAATAAATCAATTTTCTGATGAAAAACGATGACCCCGGACCAGTCGAACGTTGAAAAAATGGTCAATATTGCTGAAATTTTAACATTTAATCTTTTGACTTTAAATGACGGTTGTATGTGAGTTATTACTTTTCAACTAAAATAAGTGTGTTTAAAGTCATTTCTGTGCCTGAAATTGGTCAAAATTGGAAGATTTTGAGTAAGCAAAACTCTGTAAAAATGGCAATTTTGGTCACTGTGAGGGTTTAAAAAGTGGTTATTCAACATGAGGCCTGATCCAAATGACATTTTGAATCATTTTTGGTAGAGTCCAAAAAATCAATTTTCTGATGAAAAACGATGACCCCGGACCAGTCGAACGTTGAAAAAATGGTCAATATTGATGAAATTTTAACATTTAATCTTTTGACTTTAAATGACGGTTGGATATGAATTATTACTTTTTCAACTAAAATAAGTGCGTTTAAAGTCATTTCTGTGCCTGAAATTGGTCAAATTTGAAGCTTTTGAGTAAGCAAAACTCTGTAAAAATGGCAATTTTGGTCACTGTGAGGGTTTAAAAAGTGGTTATTCAACATGAGGCCCGATCCAAATGACATTTTGAATCATTTTTGGTAGAGTCCAAAAAATCAATTTTCTGATGAAAAACGATGACCCCGGACCAGTCGAACGTTGAAAAAATGGTCAATATTGATGAAATTTTAACATTTAATCTTTTGACTTTGAATGACGGTTGGATATGAATTATTACTTTTTCAACTAAAATAAGTGTATTTAAAGTCATTTCTGTGCCTGAAATTGGTCAAATTTGAAGCTTTTGAGTAAGCAAAACTCTGTAAAAATGGCAATTTTGGTCACTGTGAGGGTTTAAAAAGTGGTTATTCAACATCAGGCCCGATCCAAATGACATTTTGAATCATTTTTGGAAGAGTCCAAAAAATCCATTTTCTGATGAAAAACGATGACCCCGGACCAGTCGAACGTTGAAAAAATGGTCAATATTGATGAAATTTTAACATTTAATCTTTTGACTTTAAATGACGGTTGGATGTGAGTTATCACTTTTTCAACTAAAATACGTGTGTTTAAAGTCATTTCTGTGCCTGAAATTGGTCAAAATTGAAGATTTTGAGTAAGCAAAACTCTGTAAAAATGGCAATTTTGGTCACTGTGAGGGTTTAAAAAGTGGTTATTCAACATGAGGCCCGATCCAAATGACATTTTGAATCATTTTTGGTAGAGTGAAAAAAATCAATTTTCTGATGAAAAACGATGACCCCGGACCAGTCGAACGTTGAAAAAATGGTCAATATTGATGAAATTTTAACATTTAATCTTTTGACTTTAAATGACGGTTGGATGTGAGTTATTACTTTTTCAACTAAAATAAGTGTGTTTAAAGTCATTTCTGTGCTGAAATTGGTCAAAATTGGAAGATTTTGAGTAAGCAAAACTCTGTAAAAATGGCAATTTTGGTCACTGTGAGGGTTTAAAAAGACTTTATTCAACATGAGGCCTGATCCAAATGACATTTTGAATCATTTTTGGTAGAGTCCAAAAAATCAATTTTCTGATGAAAAACGATGACCCCGGACCAGTTGAACGTTGAAAAAATGGTCAATATTGATGAAATTTTAACATTTAATCTTTTGACTTTAAATGACGGTTGGATGTGAGTTATTACTTTTTCAACTAAAATAAGTGTGTTTAAAGTCATTTCTGTGCCTGAAATTGGTCAAAATTGAAGATTTTGAGTAAGCAAAACTGTAAAAATGGCAATTTTGGTCACTGTGAGGGTTTAAAAAGTGGTTATTCAACATGAGGCCCGATCCAAATGACATTCTGAATCATTTTTGGTAGAGTGCAAAAAATCAATTTTCTGATGAAAAACGATGACCCCGGACCAGTCAAACGTTGAAAAAATGGTCAATATTGATGAAATTTTAACATTTAATCTTTTGACTTTAAATGACGGTTGGATGTGAGTTATTACTTTTTCAACTAAAATAAGTGTGTTTAAAGTCATTTCTGTGCCTGAAATTGGTCAAAATTTAAAGCTTTTGAGTAAGCAAAACTCTGTAAAAATGGCAATTTTGGTCACTGTGAGGGTTTAAAAAGTGGTTATTCAACATGAGGCCCGATCCAAATGACATTTTGAATCATTTTTGGAAGAGTCCAAAAAATCCATTTTCTGATGAAAAACGATGACCCCGGACCAGTCGAATGTTGAAAAAATGGTCAATATTGATGAAATTTTAACATTTAATCTTTTGACTTTAAATGACGGTTGGATGTGAGTTATTATTTTTTCAACTAAAATACGTGTGTTTAAAGTCATTTCTGTGCCTGAAATTGGTCAAAATTGAAGATTTTGAGTAAGCAAAACTCTGTAAAAATGGCAATTTTGGTCACTGTGAGGGTTTAAAAAGTGGTTATTCAACATGAGGCCCGATCCAAATGACATTTTGAATCATTTTTGGTAGAGTGCAAAAAATCAATTTTCTGATGAAAAACGATGACCCCGGACCAGTCGAACGTTGAAAAAATGGTCAATATTGATGAAATTTTAACATTTTATCTTTTGACTTTAAATGACGGTTGGATGTGAGTTATTACTTTTTTAACTAAAATAAGTGTGTTTAAAGTCATTTCTGTGCTGAAATTGGCCAAAATTGGAAGATTTTGAGTAAGCAAAACTCTGTAAAAATGGCAATTTTGGTCACTGTGAGGGTTTAAAAAGACTTTATTCAACATGAGGCCTGATCCAAATGACATTTTGAATCATTTTTGGTAGAGTCCAAAAAATCAATTTTCTGATGAAAAACGATGACCCCGGACCAGTCGAACGTTGAAAAAATGGTCAATATTGATGAAATTTTAACATTTATTCTTTTGACTTTAAATGACAGTTGGATGTGAATTATTACTTTTTCAACTAAAATAAGTGTGTTTAAAGTCATTTCTGTGCCTGACATTGGTAAAAATTCGAAGATTTTGAGTAAGCAAAACTCTGTAAAAATGGCAATTTTGGTCACTGTGAGGGTTTAAAAAGTGGTTATTCAACATGAGGCCCGATCCAAATGACATTTTGAATCATTTTTGGAAGAGTCCAAAAAATCCATTTTCTGATGAAAAACGATGACCCCGGACCAGTCGAACGTTGAAAAAATGGTCAATATTGATGAAATGTTAACATTCAATCTTTTGACTTTAGATGACGGTTGGATTTGAGTTATTACTTTTTCAACTAAAATAAGTGTGTTTAAAGTCATTTCTGTGCCTGAAAATGGTCAAAATTGAAGATTTTGAGTAAGCAAAACTCTGTAAAAATGGCAATTTTGGTCACTGTGAGGGTTTAAAAAGTGGTTATTCAACATGAGGCCCGATCCAAATGACATTTTGAATCATTTTTGGTAGAGTGCAATAAATCAATTTTCTGATGAAAAACGATGACCCCGGACCAGTCGAACGTTGAAAAAATGGTCAATATTGCTGAAATTTTAACATTTAATCTTTTGACTTTAAATGACGGTTGTATGTGAGTTATTACTTTTCAACTAAAATAAGTGTGTTTAAAGTCATTTCTGTGCCTGAAATTGGTCAAAATTGGAAGATTTTGAGTAAGCAAAACTCTGTAAAAATGGCAATTTTGGTCACTGTGAGGGTTTAAAAAGTGGTTATTCAACATGAGGCCTGATCCAAATGACATTTTGAATCATTTTTGGTAGAGTCCAAAAAATCAATTTTCTGATGAAAAACGATGACCCCGGACCAGTCGAACGTTGAAAAAATGGTCAATATTGATGAAATTTTAACATTTAATCTTTTGACTTTAAATGACGGTTGGATATGAATTATTACTTTTTCAACTAAAATAAGTGCGTTTAAAGTCATTTCTGTGCCTGAAATTGGTCAAATTTGAAGCTTTTGAGTAAGCAAAACTCTGTAAAAATGGCAAATTTGGTCACTGTGAGGGTTTAAAAAGTGGTTATTCAACATGAGGCCCGATCCAAATGACATTTTAAATCATTTTTGGTAGAGTCCAAAAAATCAATTTTCTGATGAAAAACGATGACCCCGGACCAGTCGAACGTTGAAAAAATGGTCAATATTGATGAAATTTTAACATTTAATCTTTTGACTTTGAATGACGGTTGGATATGAATTATTACTTTTTCAACTAAAATAAGTGTATTTAAAGTCATTTCTGTGCCTGAAATTGGTCAAATTTGAAGCTTTTGAGTAAGCAAAACTCTGTAAAAATGGCAATTTTGGTCACTGTGAGGGTTTAAAAAGTGGTTATTCAACATCAGGCCCGATCCAAATGACATTTTGAATCATTTTTGGAAGAGTCCAAAAAATCCATTTTCTGATGAAAAACGATGACCCCGGACCAGTCGAACGTTGAAAAAATGGTCAATATTGATGAAATTTTAACATTTAATCTTTTGACTTTAAATGACGGTTGGATGTGAGTTATCACTTTTTCAACTAAAATACGTGTGTTTAAAGTCATTTCTGTGCCTGAAATTGGTCAAAATTGAAGATTTTGAGTAAGCAAAACTCTGTAAAAATGGCAATTTTGGTCACTGTGAGGGTTTAAAAAGTGGTTATTCAACATGAGGCCCGATCCAAATGACATTTTGAATCATTTTTGGTAGAGTGAAAAAAATCAATTTTCTGATGAAAAACGATGACCCCGGACCAGTCGAACGTTGAAAAAATGGTCAATATTGATGAAATTTTAACATTTAATCTTTTGACTTTAAATGATGGTTGGATGTGAGTTATTACTTTTTCAACTAAAATAAGTGTGTTTAAAGTCATTTCTGTGCTGAAATTGGTCAAAATTGGAAGATTTTGAGTAAGCAAAACTCTGTAAAAATGGCAATTTTGGTCACTGTGAGGGTTTAAAAAGTGGTTATTCAACATGAGGACTGATCCAAATGACATTTTGAATCATTTTTGGTAGAGTCCAAAAAATCAATTTTCTGATGAAAAACGATGACCCCGGACCAGTTGAACGTTGAAAAAATGGTCAATATTGATGAAATTTTAACATTTAATCTTTTGACTTTAAATGACGGTTGGATGTGAGTTATTACTTTTTCAACTAAAATAAGTGTGTTTAAAGTCATTTCTGTGCCTGAAATTGGTCAAAATTGAAGATTTTGAGTAAGCAAAACTGTAAAAATGGCAATTTTGGTCACTGTGAGGGTTTAAAAAGTGGTTATTCAACATGAGGCCCGATCCAAATGACATTCTGAATCATTTTTGGTAGAGTGCAAAAAATCAATTTTCTGATGAAAAACGATGACCCCGGACCAGTCAAACGTTGAAAAAATGGTCAATATTGATGAAATTTTAACATTTAATCTTTTGACTTTAAATGACGGTTGGATGTGAGTTATTACTTTTTCAACTAAAATAAGTGTGTTTAAAGTCATTTCTGTGCCTGAAATTGGTCAAAATTTGAAGCTTTTGAGTAAGCAAAACTCTGTAAAAATGGCAATTTTGGTCACTGTGAGGGTTTAAAAAGTGGTTATTCAACATGAGGCCCGATCCAAATGACATTTTGAATCATTTTTGGAAGAGTCCAAAAAATCCATTTTCTGATGAAAAACGATGACCCCGGACCAGTCGAACGTTGAAAAAATGGTCAATATTGATGAAATTTTAACATTTAATCTTTTGACTTTAAATGACGGTTGGATTTGAGTTATTACTTTTTCAACTAAAATAAGTGTGTTTAAAGTCATTTCTGTGCCTGAAATTGGTCAAAATTGAAGATTTTGAGTAAGCAAAACTCTGTAAAAATGGCAATTTTGGTCACTGTGAGGGTTTAAAAAGAGGTTATTTAACATGAGGCCCGATTCAAATGACATTCTGAATCATTTTTGGTAGAGTGCAAAAAATCAATTTTCTGATGAAAAACGATGACCCCGGACCAGTCGAACGTTGAAAAAATGGTCAATATTGATGAAATTTTAACATTTAATCTTTTGACTTTAAATGACGGTTGGATGTGAGTTATTACTTTTTCAACTAAAATAAGTGTGTTTAAAGTCATTTCTGTGCCTGAAATTGGTCAAAATTTGAAGCTTTTGAGTAAGCAAAACTCTGTAAAAATGGCAATTTTGGTCACTGTGAGGGTTTAAAAAGTGGTTATTCAACATGAGGCCCGATCCAAATGACATTTTGAATCATTTTTGGTAGAGTGCAAAAAATCAATTTTCTGATGAAAAACGATGACCCCGGACCAGTCGACCGTTGAAAAAATGGTCAATATTGATGAAATTTTAACATTTTATCTTTTGACTTTAAATGACGGTTGGATGTGAGTTATTACTTTTTTAACTAAAATAAGTGTGTTTAAAGTCATTTCTGTGCTGAAATTGGCCAAAATTGGAAGATTTTGAGTAAGCAAAACTCTGTAAAAATGGCAATTTTGGTCACTGTGAGGGTTTAAAAAGACTTTATTCAACATGAGGCCTGATCCAAATGACATT
Source organism: Lissotriton vulgaris (assembly GCF_964263255.1). Classification (NCBI taxonomy): domain Eukaryota; kingdom Metazoa; phylum Chordata; class Amphibia; order Caudata; family Salamandridae; genus Lissotriton; species Lissotriton vulgaris. The sequence goes on along the minus strand of NW_028252244.1, from coordinate 48,906 downwards.
TTGAATCATTTTTGGTAGAGTCCAAAAAATCAATTTTCTGATGAAAAACGATGACCCCGGACCAGTCGAACGTTGAAAAAATGGTCAATATTGATGAAATTTTAACATTTATTCTTTTGACTTTAAATGACAGTTGGATGTGAATTATTACTTTTTCAACTAAAATAAGTGTGTTTAAAGTCATTTCTGTGCCTGACATTGGTAAAAATTCGAAGATTTTGAGTAAGCAAAACTCTGTAAAAATGGCAATTTTGGTCACTGTGAGGGTTTAAAAAGTGGTTATTCAACATGAGGCCCGATCCAAATGACATTTTGAATCATTTTTGGAAGAGTCCAAAAAATCCATTTTCTGATGAAAAACGATGACCCCGGACCAGTCGAACGTTGAAAAAATGGTCAATATTGATGAAATGTTAACATTCAATCTTTTGACTTTAGATGACGGTTGGATTTGAGTTATTACTTTTTCAACTAAAATAAGTGTGTTTAAAGTCATTTCTGTGCCTGAAAATGGTCAAAATTGAAGATTTTGAGTAAGCAAAACTCTGTAAAAATGGCAATTTTGGTCACTGTGAGGGTTTAAAAAGTGGTTATTCAACATGAGGCCCGATCCAAATGACATTTTGAATCATTTTTGGTAGAGTGCAATAAATCAATTTTCTGATGAAAAACGATGACCCCGGACCAGTCGAACGTTGAAAAAATGGTCAATATTGCTGAAATTTTAACATTTAATCTTTTGACTTTAAATGACGGTTGTATGTGAGTTATTACTTTTCAACTAAAATAAGTGTGTTTAAAGTCATTTCTGTGCCTGAAATTGGTCAAAATTGGAAGATTTTGAGTAAGCAAAACTCTGTAAAAATGGCAATTTTGGTCACTGTGAGGGTTTAAAAAGTGGTTATTCAACATGAGGCCTGATCCAAATGACATTTTGAATCATTTTTGGTAGAGTCCAAAAAATCAATTTTCTGATGAAAAACGATGACCCCGGACCAGTCGAACGTTGAAAAAATGGTCAATATTGATGAAATTTTAACATTTAATCTTTTGACTTTAAATGACGGTTGGATATGAATTATTACTTTTTCAACTAAAATAAGTGCGTTTAAAGTCATTTCTGTGCCTGAAATTGGTCAAATTTGAAGCTTTTGAGTAAGCAAAACTCTGTAAAAATGGCAAATTTGGTCACTGTGAGGGTTTAAAAAGTGGTTATTCAACATGAGGCCCGATCCAAATGACATTTTAAATCATTTTTGGTAGAGTCCAAAAAATCAATTTTCTGATGAAAAACGATGACCCCGGACCAGTCGAACGTTGAAAAAATGGTCAATATTGATGAAATTTTAACATTTAATCTTTTGACTTTGAATGACGGTTGGATATGAATTATTACTTTTTCAACTAAAATAAGTGTATTTAAAGTCATTTCTGTGCCTGAAATTGGTCAAATTTGAAGCTTTTGAGTAAGCAAAACTCTGTAAAAATGGCAATTTTGGTCACTGTGAGGGTTTAAAAAGTGGTTATTCAACATCAGGCCCGATCCAAATGACATTTTGAATCATTTTTGGAAGAGTCCAAAAAATCCATTTTCTGATGAAAAACGATGACCCCGGACCAGTCGAACGTTGAAAAAATGGTCAATATTGATGAAATTTTAACATTTAATCTTTTGACTTTAAATGACGGTTGGATGTGAGTTATCACTTTTTCAACTAAAATACGTGTGTTTAAAGTCATTTCTGTGCCTGAAATTGGTCAAAATTGAAGATTTTGAGTAAGCAAAACTCTGTAAAAATGGCAATTTTGGTCACTGTGAGGGTTTAAAAAGTGGTTATTCAACATGAGGCCCGATCCAAATGACATTTTGAATCATTTTTGGTAGAGTGAAAAAAATCAATTTTCTGATGAAAAACGATGACCCCGGACCAGTCGAACGTTGAAAAAATGGTCAATATTGATGAAATTTTAACATTTAATCTTTTGACTTTAAATGATGGTTGGATGTGAGTTATTACTTTTTCAACTAAAATAAGTGTGTTTAAAGTCATTTCTGTGCTGAAATTGGTCAAAATTGGAAGATTTTGAGTAAGCAAAACTCTGTAAAAATGGCAATTTTGGTCACTGTGAGGGTTTAAAAAGTGGTTATTCAACATGAGGACTGATCCAAATGACATTTTGAATCATTTTTGGTAGAGTCCAAAAAATCAATTTTCTGATGAAAAACGATGACCCCGGACCAGTTGAACGTTGAAAAAATGGTCAATATTGATGAAATTTTAACATTTAATCTTTTGACTTTAAATGACGGTTGGATGTGAGTTATTACTTTTTCAACTAAAATAAGTGTGTTTAAAGTCATTTCTGTGCCTGAAATTGGTCAAAATTGAAGATTTTGAGTAAGCAAAACTGTAAAAATGGCAATTTTGGTCACTGTGAGGGTTTAAAAAGTGGTTATTCAACATGAGGCCCGATCCAAATGACATTCTGAATCATTTTTGGTAGAGTGCAAAAAATCAATTTTCTGATGAAAAACGATGACCCCGGACCAGTCAAACGTTGAAAAAATGGTCAATATTGATGAAATTTTAACATTTAATCTTTTGACTTTAAATGACGGTTGGATGTGAGTTATTACTTTTTCAACTAAAATAAGTGTGTTTAAAGTCATTTCTGTGCCTGAAATTGGTCAAAATTTGAAGCTTTTGAGTAAGCAAAACTCTGTAAAAATGGCAATTTTGGTCACTGTGAGGGTTTAAAAAGTGGTTATTCAACATGAGGCCCGATCCAAATGACATTTTGAATCATTTTTGGAAGAGTCCAAAAAATCCATTTTCTGATGAAAAACGATGACCCCGGACCAGTCGAACGTTGAAAAAATGGTCAATATTGATGAAATTTTAACATTTAATCTTTTGACTTTAAATGACGGTTGGATTTGAGTTATTACTTTTTCAACTAAAATAAGTGTGTTTAAAGTCATTTCTGTGCCTGAAATTGGTCAAAATTGAAGATTTTGAGTAAGCAAAACTCTGTAAAAATGGCAATTTTGGTCACTGTGAGGGTTTAAAAAGAGGTTATTTAACATGAGGCCCGATTCAAATGACATTCTGAATCATTTTTGGTAGAGTGCAAAAAATCAATTTTCTGATGAAAAACGATGACCCCGGACCAGTCGAACGTTGAAAAAATGGTCAATATTGATGAAATTTTAACATTTAATCTTTTGACTTTAAATGACGGTTGGATGTGAGTTATTACTTTTTCAACTAAAATAAGTGTGTTTAAAGTCATTTCTGTGCCTGAAATTGGTCAAAATTTGAAGCTTTTGAGTAAGCAAAACTCTGTAAAAATGGCAATTTTGGTCACTGTGAGGGTTTAAAAAGTGGTTATTCAACATGAGGCCCGATCCAAATGACATTTTGAATCATTTTTGGTAGAGTGCAAAAAATCAATTTTCTGATGAAAAACGATGACCCCGGACCAGTCGACCGTTGAAAAAATGGTCAATATTGATGAAATTTTAACATTTAATCTTTTGACTTTAAATGACAGTTGGATGTGAATTATTACTTTTTCAACTAAAATAAGTGTGTTTAAAGTCATTTCTGTGCCTGAAATTGGTAAAAATTCGAAGATTTTGAGTAAGCAAAACTCTGTAAAAATGGCAATTTTGGTCACTGTGAGGGTTTAAAAAGTGGTTATTCAACATGAGGCCTGATCCAAATGACATTTTGAATCATTTTTGGTAGAGTCCAAAAAATCTATTTTCTGATGAAAAACGATGACCCCGGACCAGTCGAACGTTGAAAAAATGGTCAATATTGATGAAATTTTAACATTTAATCTTTTGACTTTAAATGACGGTTGGATATGAATTATTACTTTTTCAACTAAAATAAGTGTGTTTAAAGTCATTTCTGTGCCTGAAATTGGTCAAATTTGAAGGTTTTGAGTAAGCAAAACTCTGTAAAAAAGGGAATTTTGGTCACTGTGAGGGTTTAAAAAGTGGTTATTCAACATGAGGCCCGATCCAAATGACATTTTGAATGATTTTTGGAAGAGTCCAAAAAATCCATTTTCTGATGAAAAACGATGACCCCGGACCAGTCGAACGTTGAAAAAATGGTCAATATTGATGAAATTTTAACATTTAATCTTTTGACTTTAAATGACGGTTGGATTTGAGTTATTACTTTTTCAACTAAAATAAGTGTGTTTAAAGTCATTTCTGTGCCTGAAATTGGTCAAAATTGAAGATTTTGAGTAAGCAAAACTCTGTAAAAATGGCAATTTTGGTCACTGTGAGGGTTTAAAAAGTGGTTATTCAACATGAGGCCCGATCCAAATGACATTCTGAATCATTTTTGGTAGAGTGCAAAAAATCAATTTTCTGATGAAAAACGATGACCCCGGACCAGTCGAACGTTGAAAAAATGGTCAATATTGATGAAATTTTAACATTTAATCTTTTGACTTTAAATGAAGGTTGGATGTGAGTTATTACTTTTTCAACTAAAATAAGTGTGTTTAAAGTCATTTCTGTGCCTGAAATTGGTCAAAATTTGAAGCTTTTGAGTAAGCAAAACTCCGTAAAAATGGCAATTTTGGTCACTGTGAGGGTTTAAAAAGTGGTTATTCAACATGAGGCCCGATCCAAATGACATTTTGAATCATTTTTGGAAGAGTCCAAAAAATCCATTTTCTGATGAAAAACGATGACCCCGGACCAGTCGAACGTTGAAAAAATGGTCAATATTGATGAAATTTTAACATTTAATCTTTTGACTTTAGATGACGGTTGGATTTGAGTTATTACTTTTTCAACTAAAATAAGTGTGTTTAAAGTCATTTCTGTGCCTGAAATTGGTCAAAATTGAAGATTTTGAGTAAGCAAAACTCTGTAAAAATGGCAATTTTGGTCACTGTGAGGGTTTAAAAAGTGGTTATTCAACATGAGGCCCGATCCAAATGACATTTTGAATCATTTTTGGTAGAGTGCAATAAATCAATTTTCTGATGAAAAACGATGACCCCGGACCAGTCGAACGTTGAAAAAATGGTCAATATTGCTGAAATTTTAACATTTAATCTTTTGACTTTAAATGACGGTTGGATGTGAGTTATTACTTTTCAACTAAAATAAGTGTGTTTAAAGTCATTTCTGTGCCTGAAATTGGTCAAAATTGGAAGATTTTGAGTAAGCAAAACTCTGTAAAAATGGCAATTTTGGTCACTGTGAGGGTTTAAAAAGTGGTTATTCAACATGAGGCCTGATCCAAATGACATTTTGAATCATTTTTGGTAGAGTCCAAAAAATCAATTTTCTGATGAAAAACGATGACCCCGGACCAGTCGAACGTTGAAAAAATGGTCAATATTGATGAAATTTTAACATTTAATCTTTTGACTTTAAATGACGGTTGGATATGAATTATTACTTTTTCAACTAAAATAAGTGCGTTTAAAGTCATTTCTGTGCCTGAAATTGGTCAAATTTGAAGCTTTTGAGTAAGCAAAACTCTGTAAAAATGGCAATTTTGGTCACTGTGAGGGTTTAAAAAGTGGTTATTCAACATGAGGCCCGATCCAAATGACATTTTGAATCATTTTTGGAAGAGTCCAAAAAATCCATTTTCTGATGAAAAACGATGACCCCGGACCAGTCGAACGTTGAAAAAATGGTCAATATTGATGAAATTTTAACATTTAATCTTTTGACTTTAAATGACGGTTGGATTTGAGTTATTACTTTTTCAACTAAAATAAGTGTGTTTAAAGTCATTTCTGTGCCTGAAATTGGTCAAAATTTGAAGCTTTTGAGTAAGCAAAACTCTGTAAAAATGGCAATTTTGGTCACTGTGAGGGTTTAAAAAGTGGTTATTCAACATGAGGCCCGATCCAAATGACATTTTGAATCATTTTTGGAAGAGTCCAAAAAATCCATTTTCTGATGAAAAACGATGACCCCGGACCAGTCGAATGTTGAAAAAATGGTCAATATTGATGAAATTTTAACATTTAATCTTTTGACTTTAAATGACGGTTGGATGTGAGTTATTATTTTTTCAACTAAAATACGTGTGTTTAAAGTCATTTCTGTGCCTGAAATTGGTCAAAATTGAAGATTTTGAGTAAGCAAAACTCTGTAAAATGGCAATTTTGGTCACTGTGAGGGTTTAAAAAGTGGTTATTCAACATGAGGCCCGATCCAAATGACATTTTGAATCATTTTTGGTAGAGTGCAAAAAATCAATTTTCTGATGAAAAACGATGACCCCGGACCAGTCGAACGTTGAAAAAATGGTCAATATTGATGAAATTTTAACATTTTATCTTTTGACTTTAAATGACGGTTGGATGTGAGTTATTACTTTTTTAACTAAAATAAGTGTGTTTAAAGTCATTTCTGTGCTGAAATTGGTCAAAATTGGAAGATTTTGAGTAAGCAAAACTCTGTAAAAATGGCAATTTTGGTCACTGTGAGGGTTTAAAAAGACTTTATTCAACATGAGGCCTGATCCAAATGACATTTTGAATCATTTTTGGTAGAGTCCAAAAAATCAATTTTCTGATGAAAAACGATGACCCCGGACCAGTCGAACGTTGAAAAAATGGTCAATATTGATGAAATTTTAACATTTATTCTTTTGACTTTAAATGACAGTTGGATGTGAATTATTACTTTTTCAACTAAAATAAGTGTGTTTAAAGCCATTTCTGTGCCTGAAATTGGTAAAAATTCGAAGATTTTGAGTAAGCAAAACTCTGTAAAAATGGCAATTTTGGTCACTGTGAGGGTTTAAAAAGTGGTTATTCAACATGAGGCCCGATCCAAATGACATTTTGAATCATTTTTGGAAGAGTCCAAAAAATCCATTTTCTGATGAAAAACGATGACCCCGGACCAGTCGAACGTTGAAAAAATGGTCAATATTGATGAAATTTTAACATTTAATCTTTTGACTTTAGATGACGGTTGGATTTGAGTTATTACTTTTTCAACTAAAATAAGTGTGTTTAAAGTCATTTCTGTGCCTGAAAATGGTCAAAATTGAAGATTTTGAGTAAGCAAAACTCTGTAAAAATGGCAATTTTGGTCACTGTGAGGGTTTAAAAAGTGGTTATTCAACATGAGGCCCGATCCAAATGACATTTTGAATCATTTTTGGTAGAGTGCAATAAATCAATTTTCTGATGAAAAACGATGACCCCGGACCAGTCGAACGTTGAAAAAATGGTCAATATTGCTGAAATTTTAACATTTAATCTTTTGACTTTAAATGACGGTTGTATGTGAGTTATTACTTTTCAACTAAAATAAGTGTGTTTAAAGTCATTTCTGTGCCTGAAATTGGTCAAAATTGGAAGATTTTGAGTAAGCAAAACTCTGTAAAAATGGCAATTTTGGTCACTGTGAGGGTTTAAAAAGTGGTTATTCAACATGAGGCCTGATCCAAATGACATTTTGAATCATTTTTGGTAGAGTCCAAAAAATCAATTTTCTGATGAAAAACGATGACCCCGGACCAGTCGAACGTTGAAAAAATGGTCAATATTGATGAAATTTTAACATTTAATCTTTTGACTTTAAATGACGGTTGGATATGAATTATTACTTTTTCAACTAAAATAAGTGCGTTTAAAGTCATTTCTGTGCCTGAAATTGGTCAAATTTGAAGCTTTTGAGTAAGCAAAACTCTGTAAAAATGGCAATTTTGGTCACTGTGAGGGTTTAAAAAGTGGTTATTCAACATGAGGCCCGATCCAAATGACATTTTGAATCATTTTTGGTAGAGTCCAAAAAATCAATTTTCTGATGAAAAACGATGACCCCGGACCAGTCGAACGTTGAAAAAATGGTCAATATTGATGAAATTTTAACATTTAATCTTTTGACTTTGAATGACGGTTGGATATGAATTATTACTTTTTCAACTAAAATAAGTGTATTTAAAGTCATTTCTGTGCCTGAAATTGGTCAAATTTGAAGCTTTTGAGTAAGCAAAACTCTGTAAAAATGGCAATTTTGGTCACTGTGAGGGTTTAAAAAGTGGTTATTCAACATCAGGCCCGATCCAAATGACATTTTGAATCATTTTTGGAAGAGTCCAAAAAATCCATTTTCTGATGAAAAACGATGACCCCGGACCAGTCGAACGTTGAAAAAATGGTCAATATTGATGAAATTTTAACATTTAATCTTTTGACTTTAAATGACGGTTGGATGTGAGTTATCACTTTTTCAACTAAAATACGTGTGTTTAAAGTCATTTCTGTGCCTGAAATTGGTCAAAATTGAAGATTTTGAGTAAGCAAAACTCTGTAAAAATGGCAATTTTGGTCACTGTGAGGGTTTAAAAAGTGGTTATTCAACATGAGGCCCGATCCAAATGACATTTTGAATCATTTTTGGTAGAGTGAAAAAAATCAATTTTCTGATGAAAAACGATGACCCCGGACCAGTCGAACGTTGAAAAAATGGTCAATATTGATGAAATTTTAACATTTAATCTTTTGACTTTAAATGACGGTTGGATGTGAGTTATTACTTTTTCAACTAAAATAAGTGTGTTTAAAGTCATTTCTGTGCTGAAATTGGTCAAAATTGGAAGATTTTGAGTAAGCAAAACTCTGTAAAAATGGCAATTTTGGTCACTGTGAGGGTTTAAAAAGACTTTATTCAACATGAGGCCTGATCCAAATGACATTTTGAATCATTTTTGGTAGAGTCCAAAAAATCAATTTTCTGATGAAAAACGATGACCCCGGACCAGTTGAACGTTGAAAAAATGGTCAATATTGATGAAATTTTAACATTTAATCTTTTGACTTTAAATGACGGTTGGATGTGAGTTATTACTTTTTCAACTAAAATAAGTGTGTTTAAAGTCATTTCTGTGCCTGAAATTGGTCAAAATTGAAGATTTTGAGTAAGCAAAACTGTAAAAATGGCAATTTTGGTCACTGTGAGGGTTTAAAAAGTGGTTATTCAACATGAGGCCCGATCCAAATGACATTCTGAATCATTTTTGGTAGAGTGCAAAAAATCAATTTTCTGATGAAAAACGATGACCCCGGACCAGTCAAACGTTGAAAAAATGGTCAATATTGATGAAATTTTAACATTTAATCTTTTGACTTTAAATGACGGTTGGATGTGAGTTATTACTTTTTCAACTAAAATAAGTGTGTTTAAAGTCATTTCTGTGCCTGAAATTGGTCAAAATTGAAGATTTTGAGTAAGCAAAACTCTGTAAAAATGGCAATTTTGGTCACTGTGAGGGTTTAAAAAGTGGTTATTCAACATGAGGCCCGATCCAAATGACATTTTGAATCATTTTTGGTAGAGTGCAAAAAATCAATTTTCTGATGAAAAACGATGACCCCGGACCAGTCGAACGTTGAAAAAATGGTCAATATTGATGAAATTTTAACATTTTATCTTTTGACTTTAAATGACGGTTGGATGTGAGTTATTACTTTTTTAACTAAAATAAGTGTGTTTAAAGTCATTTCTGTGCTGAAATTGGTCAAAATTGGAAGATTTTGAGTAAGCAAAACTCTGTAAAAATGGCAATTTTGGTCACTGTGAGGGTTTAAAAAGACTTTATTCAACATGAGGCCTGATCCAAATGACATTTTGAATCATTTTTGGTAGAGTCCAAAAAATCAATTTTCTGATGAAAAACGATGACCCCGGACCAGTCGAACGTTGAAAAAATGGTCAATATTGATGAAATTTTAACATTTATTCTTTTGACTTTAAATGACAGTTGGATGTGAATTATTACTTTTTCAACTAAAATAAGTGTGTTTAAAGTCATTTCTGTGCCTGAAATTGGTAAAAATTCGAAGATTTTGAGTAAGCAAAACTCTGTAAAAATGGCAATTTTGGTCACTGTGAGGGTTTAAAAAGTGGTTATTCAACATGAGGCCCGATCCAAATGACATTTTGAATCATTTTTGGAAGAGTCCAAAAAATCCATTTTCTGATGAAAAACGATGACCCCGGACCAGTCGAACGTTGAAAAAATGGTCAATATTGATGAAATTTTAACATTTAATCTTTTGACTTTAGATGACGGTTGGATTTGAGTTATTACTTTTTCAACTAAAATAAGTGTGTTTAAAGTCATTTCTGTGCCTGAAAATGGTCAAAATTGAAGATTTTGAGTAAGCAAAACTCTGTAAAAATGGCAATTTTGGTCACTGTGAGGGTTTAAAAAGTGGTTATTCAACATGAGGCCCGATCCAAATGACATTTTGAATCATTTTTGGTAGAGTGCAATAAATCAATTTTCTGATGAAAAACGATGACCCCGGACCAGTCGAACGTTGAAAAAATGGTCAATATTGCTGAAATTTTAACATTTAATCTTTTGACTTTAAATGACGGTTGTATGTGAGTTATTACTTTTCAACTAAAATAAGTGTGTTTAAAGTCATTTCTGTGCCTGAAATTGGTCAAAATTGGAAGATTTTGAGTAAGCAAAACTCTGTAAAAATGGCAATTTTGGTCACTGTGAGGGTTTAAAAAGTGGTTATTCAACATGAGGCCTGATCCAAATGACATTTTGAATCATTTTTGGTAGAGTCCAAAAAATCAATTTTCTGATGAAAAACGATGACCCCGGACCAGTCGAACGTTGAAAAAATGGTCAATATTGATGAAATTTTAACATTTAATCTTTTGACTTTAAATGACGGTTGGATATGAATTATTACTTTTTCAACTAAAATAAGTGCGTTTAAAGTCATTTCTGTGCCTGAAATTGGTCAAATTTGAAGCTTTTGAGTAAGCAAAACTCTGTAAAAATGGCAATTTTGGTCACTGTGAGGGTTTAAAAAGTGGTTATTCAACATGAGGCCCGATCCAAATGACATTTTGAATCATTTTTGGTAGAGTCCAAAAAATCAATTTTCTGATGAATGAAAAACGATGACCCCGGACCAGTCGAACGTTGAAAAAATGGTCAATATTGATGAAATTTTAACATTTAATCTTTTGACTTTAGATGATGGTTGGATTTGAGTTATTACTTTTTCAACTAAAATAAGTGTGTTTAAAGTCATTTCTGTGCCTGAAATTGGTCAAAATTGAAGATTTTGAGTAAGCAAAACTCTGTAAAAATGGCAATTTTGGTCACTGTGAGGGTTTAAAAAGTGGTTATTCAACATGAGGCCCGATCCAAATGACATTTTGAATCATTTTTGGTAGAGTGCAATAAGTCAATTTTCTGATGAAAAACGATGACCCCGGACCAGTCGAACGTTGAAAAAATGGTCAATATTGCTGAAATTTTAACATTTAATCTTTTGACTTTAAATGACGGTTGGATGTGAGTTATTACTTTTCAACTAAAATAAGTGTGTTTAAAGTCATTTCTGTGCCTGAAATTGGTCAAAATTGGAAGATTTTGAGTTAGCAAAACTCTGTAAAAATGGCAATTTTGGTCACTGTGAGGGTTTAAAAAGTGGTTATTCAACATGAGGCCTGATCCAAATGACATTTTGAATCATTTTTGGTAGAGTCCAAAAAATCAATTTTCTGATGAAAAACGATGACCCCGGACCAGTCGAACGTTGAAAAAATGGTCAATATTGATGAAATTTTAACATTTAATCTTTTGACTTTAAATGACGGTTGGATGTGAGTTATTACTTTTTCAACTAAAATAAGTGTGTTTAAAGTCATTTCTGTGCCTGAAATTGGTCAAAATTTGAAGCTTTTGAGTAAGCAAAACTCTGTAAAAATGGCAATTTTGGTCACTGTGAGGATTTAAAAAGTGGTTATTCAACATGAGGCCCGATCCAAATGACATTTTGAATCATTTTTGGTAGAGTGCAATAAATCAATTTTCTGATGAAAAACGATGACCCCGGACCAGTCGAACGTTGAAAAAATGGTCAATATTGCTGAAATTTTAACATTTAATCTTTTGACTTTAAATGACGGTTGGATGTGAGTTATTACTTTTCAACTAAAATAAGTGTGTTTAAAGTCATTTCTGTGCCTGAAATTGGTCAAAATTGGAAGATTTTGAGTAAGCAAAACTCTGTAAAAATGGCAATTTTGGTCACTGTGAGGGTTTAAAAAGTGGTTATTCAACATGAGGCCTGATCCAAATGACATTTTGAATCATTTTTGGTAGAGTCCAAAAAATCAATTTTCTGATGAAAAACGATGACCCCGGACCAGTCGAACGTTGAAAAAATGGTCAATATTGATGAAATTTTAACATTTAATCTTTTGACTTTAAATGACGGTTGGATGTGAGTTATTATTTTTTCAACTAAAATACGTGTGTTTAAAGTCATTTCTGTGCCTGAAATTGGTCAAAATTGAAGATTTTGAGTAAGCAAAACTCTGTAAAAATGGCAATTTTGGTCACTGTGAGGGTTTAAAAAGTGGTTATTCAACATGAGGCCCGATCCAAATGACATTTTGAATCATTTTTGGTAGAGTGCAAAAAATCAATTTTCTGATGAAAAACGATGACCCCGGACCAGTCGAACGTTGAAAAAATGGTCAATATTGATGAAATTTTAACATTTTATCTTTTGACTTTAAATGACGGTTGGATGTGAGTTATTACTTTTTTAACTAAAATAAGTGTGTTTAAAGTCATTTCTGTGCTGAAATTGGTCAAAATTGGAAGATTTTGAGTAAGCAAAACTCTGTAAAAATGGCAATTTTGGTCACTGTGAGGGTTTAAAAAGACTTTATTCAACATGAGGCCTGATCCAAATGACATTTTGAATCATTTTTGGTAGAGTCCAAAAAATCAATTTTCTGATGAAAAACGATGACCCCGGACCAGTCGAACGTTGAAAAAATGGTCAATATTGATGAAATTTTAACATTTATTCTTTTGACTTTAAATGACAGTTGGATGTGAATTATTACTTTTTCAACTAAAATAAGTGTGTTTAAAGTCATTTCTGTGCCTGAAATTGGTAAAAATTCGAAGATTTTGAGTAAGCAAAACTCTGTAAAAATGGCAATTTTGGTCACTGTGAGGGTTTAAAAAGTGGTTATTCAACATGAGGCCTGATCCAAATGACATTTTGAATCATTTTTGGTAGAGTCCAAAAAATCAATTTTCTGATGAAAAACGATGACCCCGGACCAGTCGAACGTTGAAAAAATGGTCAATATTGATGAAATTTTAACATTTAATCTTTTGACTTTAAATGACGGTTGGATATGAATTATTACTTTTTCAACTAAAATTAGTGTGTTTAAAGTCATTTCTGTGCCTGAAATTGGTCAAATTTGAAGATTTTGAGTAAGCAAAACTCTGTAAAAATGGCAATTTTGGTCACTGTGAGGGTTTAAAAAGTGGTTATTCAACATGAGGCCCGATCCAAATGACATTCTGAATCATTTTTGGTAGAGTGCAAAAAATCAATTTTCTGATGAAAAACGATGACCCCGGACCAGTCGAACGTTGAAAAAATGGTCAATATTGATGAAATTTTAACATTTAATCTTTTGACTTTAAATGACGGTTGGATGTGAGTTATTACTTTTTCAACTAAAATAAGTGTGTTTAAAGTCATTTCTGTGCCTGAAATTGGTCAAAATTTGAAGCTTTTGAGTAAGCAAAACTCTGTAAAAATGGCAATTTTGGTCACTGTGAGGATTTAAAAAGTGGTTATTCAACATGAGGCCCGATCCAAATGACATTTTGAATCATTTTTGGTAGAGTGCAATAAATCAATTTTCTGATGAAAAACGATGACCCCGGACCAGTCGAACGTTGAAAAAATGGTCAATATTGCTGAAATTTTAACATTTAATCTTTTGACTTTAAATGACGGTTGGATGTGAGTTATTACTTTTCAACTAAAATAAGTGTGTTTAAAGTCATTTCTGTGCCTGAAATTGGTCAAAATTGGAAGATTTTGAGTAAGCAAAACTCTGTAAAAATGGCAATTTTGGTCACTGTGAGGGTTTAAAAAGTGGTTATTCAACATGAGGCCTGATCCAAATGACATTTTGAATCATTTTTGGTAGAGTCCAAAAAATCAATTTTCTGATGAAAAACGATGACCCCGGACCAGTCGAACGTTGAAAAAATGGTCAATATTGATGAAATTTTAACATTTAATCTTTTGACTTTAAATGACGGTTGGATGTGAGTTATTATTTTTTCAACTAAAATACGTGTGTTTAAAGTCATTTCTGTGCCTGAAATTGGTCAAAATTGAAGATTTTGAGTAAGCAAAACTCTGTAAAAATGGCAATTTTGGTCACTGTGAGGGTTTAAAAAGTGGTTATTCAACATGAGGCCCGATCCAAATGACATTTTGAATCATTTTTGGTAGAGTGCAAAAAATCAATTTTCTGATGAAAAACGATGACCCCGGACCAGTCGAACGTTGAAAAAATGGTCAATATTGATGAAATTTTAACATTTTATCTTTTGACTTTAAATGACGGTTGGATGTGAGTTATTACTTTTTTAACTAAAATAAGTGTGTTTAAAGTCATTTCTGTGCTGAAATTGGTCAAAATTGGAAGATTTTGAGTAAGCAAAACTCTGTAAAAATGGCAATTTTGGTCACTGTGAGGGTTTAAAAAGACTTTATTCAACATGAGGCCTGATCCAAATGACATTTTGAATCATTTTTGGTAGAGTCCAAAAAAATCAATTTTCTGATGAAAAACGATGACCCCGGACCAGTCGAACGTTGAAAAAATGGTCAATATTGATGAAATTTTAACATTTATTCTTTTGACTTTAAATGACAGTTGGATGTGAATTATTACTTTTTCAACTAAAATAAGTGTGTTTAAAGTCATTTCTGTGCCTGAAATTGGTAAAAATTCGAAGATTTTGAGTAAGCAAAACTCTGTAAAAATGGCAATTTTGGTCACTGTGAGGGTTTAAAAAGTGGTTATTCAACATGAGGCCTGATCCAAATGACATTTTGAATCATTTTTGGTAGAGTCCAAAAAATCAATTTTCTGATGAAAAACGATGACCCCGGACCAGTCGAACGTTGAAAAAATGGTCAATATTGATGAAATTTTAACATTTAATCTTTTGACTTTAAATGACGGTTGGATATGAATTATTACTTTTTCAACTAAAATTAGTGTGTTTAAAGTCATTTCTGTGCCTAAAATTGGTCAAATTTGAAGATTTTGAGTAAGCAAAACTCTGTAAAAATGGCAATTTTGGTCACTGTGAGGGTTTAAAAAGTGGTTATTCAACATGAGGCCCGATCCAAATGACATTCTGAATCATTTTTGGTAGAGTGCAAAAAATCAATTTTCTGATGAAAAACGATGACCCCGGACCAGTCGAACGTTGAAAAAATGGTCAATATTGATGAAATTTTAACATTTAATCTTTTGACTTTAAATGACGGTTGGATGTGAGTTATTACTTTTTCAACTAAAATAAGTGTGTTTAAAGTCATTTCTGTGCCTGAAATTGGTCAAAATTTGAAGCTTTTGAGTAAGCAAAACTCCGAAAAAATGGCAATTTTGGTCACTGTGAGGGTTTAAAAAGTGGTTATTCAACATGAGGCCCGATCCAAATGACATTTTGAATCATTTTTGGAAGAGTCCAAAAAATCCATTTTCTGATGAAAAACGATGACCCCGGACCAGTCGAACGTTGAAAAAATGGTCAATATTGATGAAATTTTAACATTTAATCTTTTGACTTTAGATGATGGTTGGATTTGAGTTATTACTTTTTCAACTAAAATAAGTGTGTTTAAAGTCATTTCTGTGCCTGAAATTGGTCAAAATTGAAGATTTTGAGTAAGCAAAACTCTGTAAAAATGGCAATTTTGGTCACTGTGAGGGTTTAAAAAGTGGTTATTCAACATGAGGCCCGATCCAAATGACATTTTGAATCATTTTTGGTAGAGTGCAATAAATCAATTTTCTGATGAAAAACGATGACCCCGGACCAGTCGAACGTTGAAAAAATGGTCAATATTGCTGAAATTTTAACATTTAATCTTTTGACTTTAAATGACGGTTGGATGTGAGTTATTACTTTTCAACTAAAATAAGTGTGTTTAAAGTCATTTCTGTGCCTGAAATTGGTCAAAATTGGAAGATTTTGAGTTAGCAAAACTCTGTAAAAATGGCAATTTTGGTCACTGTGAGGGTTTAAAAAGTGGTTATTCAACATGAGGCCTGATCCAAATGACATTTTGAATCATTTTTGGTAGAGTCCAAAAAATCAATTTTCTGATGAAAAACGATGACCCCGGACCAGTCGAACGTTGAAAAAATGGTCAATATTGATGAAATTTTAACATTTAATCTTTTGACTTTAAATGACGGTTGGATGTGAGTTATTACTTTTTCAACTAAAATAAGTGTGTTTAAAGTCATTTCTGTGCCTGAAATTGGTCAAAATTTGAAGCTTTTGAGTAAGCAAAACTCTGTAAAAATGGCAATTTTGGTCACTGTGAGGATTTAAAAAGTGGTTATTCAACATGAGGCCCGATCCAAATGACATTTTGAATCATTTTTGGTAGAGTGCAATAAATCAATTTTCTGATGAAAAACGATGACCCCGGACCAGTCGAACGTTGAAAAAATGGTCAATATTGCTGAAATTTTAACATTTAATCTTTTGACTTTAAATGACGGTTGGATGTGAGTTATTACTTTTCAACTAAAATAAGTGTGTTTAAAGTCATTTCTGTGCCTGAAATTGGTCAAAATTGGAAGATTTTGAGTAAGCAAAACTCTGTAAAAATGGCAATTTTGGTCACTGTGAGGGTTTAAAAAGTGGTTATTCAACATGAGGCCTGATCCAAATGACATTTTGAATCATTTTTGGTAGAGTCCAAAAAATCAATTTTCTGATGAAAAACGATGACCCCGGACCAGTCGAACGTTGAAAAAATGGTCAATATTGATGAAATTTTAACATTTAATCTTTTGACTTTAAATGACGGTTGGATGTGAGTTATTACTTTTTCAACTAAAATAAGTGTGTTTAAAGTCATTTCTGTGCCTGAAATTGGTCAAAATTTGAAGCTTTTGAGTAAGCAAAACTCTGTAAAAATGGCAATTTTGGTCACTGTGAGAGTTTAAAAAGTGGTTATTCAACATGAGGCCCGATCCAAATGACATTTTGAATCATTTTTGGTAGAGTGCAAAAAATCAATTTTCTGATGAAAAACGATGACCCCGGACCAGTCGAACGTTGAAAAAATGGTCAATATTGCTGAAATTTTAACATTTAATCTTTTGACTTTAAATGACGGTTGGATGTGAGTTATTACTTTTTCAACTAAAATAAGTGTGTTTAAAGTCATTTCTGTGCCTGAAATTGGTCAAAATTGAAGATTTTGAGTAAGCAAAACTCTGTAAAAATGGCAATTTTGGTCACTGTGAGGGTTTAAAAAGTGGTTATTCAACATGAGGCCCGATCCAAATGACATTTTGAATCATTTTTGGTAGAGTGCAAAAAATCAATTTTCTGATGAAAAACGATGACCCCGGACCAGTCGAACGTTGAAAAAATGGTCAATATTGCTGAAATTTTAACATTTAATCTTTTGACTTTAAATGATGGTTGGATGTGAGTTATTACTTTTCAACTAAAATAAGTGTGTTTAAAGTCATTTCTGTGCCTGAAATTGGTCAAAATTGGAAGATTTTGAGTAAGCAAAACTCTGTAAAAATGGCAATTTTGGTCACTGTGAGGGTTTAAAAAGTGGTTATTCAACATGAGGCCTGATCCAAATGACATTTTGAATCATTTTTGGTAGAGTCCAAAAAATCAATTTTCTGATGAAAAACGATGACGAACGTTGAAAAAATGGTCAATATTGATGAAATTTTAACATTTAATCTTTTGACTTTAAATGACGGTTGGATGTGAGTTATTACTTTTCAACTAAAATAAGTGTGTTTAAAGTCATTTCTGTGCCTGAAATTGGTCAAATTTGAAGCTTTTGAGTAAGCAAAACTCTGTAAAAATGGCAATTTTTTGTCACTGTGAGGGTTTAAAAAGTGGTTATTCAACATGAGGCCCGATCCAAATGACATTTTGAATCATTTTTGGAAGAGTCCAAAAAATCAATTTTCTGATGAAAAACGATGACCCCGGACCAGTCGAACGTTGAAAAAATGGTCAATATTGATGAAATTTTAACATTTCATCTTTTGACTTTAAATGACGGTTGGATTTGAGTTATTACTTTTTCAACTAAAATAAGTGTGTTTAAAGTCATTTCTGTGCCTGAAATTGGTCAAAATTGAAGATTTTGAGTAAGCAAAACTCTGTAAAAATGGCAATTTTGGTCACTGTGAGGGTTTAAAAAGTGGTTATTCAACATGAGGCCCGATCCAAATGACATTCTGAATCATTTTTGGTAGAGTGCAAAAAATCAATTTTCTGATGAAAAACGATGACCCCGGACCAGTCGAACGTTGAAAAAATGGTCAATATTGATGAAATTTTAACATTTAATCTTTTGACTTTAAATGACGGTTGGATGTGAGTTATTACTTTTTCAACTAAAATAAGTGTGTTTAAAGTCATTTCTGTGCCTGAAATTGGTCAAAATTTGAAGCTTTTGAGTAAGCAAAACTCCGTAAAAATGGCAATTTTGGTCACTGTGAGGGTTTAAAAAGTGGTTATTCAACATGAGGCCCGATCCAAATAACATTTTGAATCATTTTTGGAAGAGTCCAAAAAATCCATTTTCTGATGAAAAACGATGACCCCGGACCAGTCGAACGTTGAAAAAATGGTCAATATTGATGAAATTTTAACATTTAATCTTTTGACTTTAAATGACGGTTGGATGTGAGTTATTATTTTTTCAACTAAAATACGTGTGTTTAAAGTCATTTCTGTGCCTGAAATTGGTCAAAATTGGAAGATTTTGAGTAAGCAAAACTCTGTAAAAATGGCAATTTTGGTCACTGTGAGGGTTTAAAAAGTGGTTATTCAACATGAGGCCTGATCCAAATGACATTTTGAATCATTTTTGGTAGAGTCCAAAAAATCAATTTTCTGATGAAAAACGATGACCCCGGACCAGTCGAACGTTGAAAAAATGGTCAATATTGATGACATTTTAACATTTAATCTTTTGACTTTAAATGACGGTTAGATATGAATTATTACTTTTTCAACTAAAATAAGTGCGTTTAAAGTAATTTCTGTGCTTGAAATTGGTCAAATTTGAAGCTTTTGAGTAAGCAAAACTCTGTAAAAATGGCAATTTTGGTCACTGTGAGGGTTTAAAAAGTGGTTATTCAACATGAGGCCTGATCCAAATGACATTTTGAATCATTTTTGGTAGAGTCCAAAAAATCAATTTTCTGATGAAAAACGATGACCCCGGACCAGTCGAACGTTGAAAAAATGGTCAATATTGATGAAATTTTAACATTTAATCTTTTGACTTTAAATGACGGTTGGATGTGAGTTATTATTTTTTCAACTAAAATACGTGTGTTTAAAGTCATTTCTGTGCCTGAAATTGGTCAAAATTGAAGATTTTGAGTAAGCAAAACTCTGTAAAAATGGCAATTTTGGTCACTGTGAGGGTTTAAAAAGTGGTTATTCAACATGAGGCCCGATCCAAATGACATTTTGAATCATTTTTGGTAGAGTGCAAAAAATCAATTTTCTGATGAAAAACGATGACCCCGGACCAGTCGAACGTTGAAAAAATGGTCAATATTGATGAAATTTTAACATTTTATCTTTTGACTTTAAATGACGGTTGGATGTGAGTTATTACTTTTTTAACTAAAATAAGTGTGTTTAAAGTCATTTCTGTGCTGAAATTGGTCAAAATTGGAAGATTTTGAGTAAGCAAAACTCTGTAAAAATGGCAATTTTGGTCACTGTGAGGGTTTAAAAAGACTTTATTCAACATGAGGCCTGATCCAAATGACATTTTGAATCATTTTTGGTAGAGTCCAAAAAATCAATTTTCTGATGAAAAACGATGACCCCGGACCAGTCGAACGTTGAAAAAATGGTCAATATTGATGAAATTTTAACATTTATTCTTTTGACTTTAAATGACAGTTGGATGTGAATTATTACTTTTTCAACTAAAATAAGTGTGTTTAAAGTCATTTCTGTGCCTGAAATTGGTAAAAATTCGAAGATTTTGAGTAAGCAAAACTCTGTAAAAATGGCAATTTTGGTCACTGTGAGGGTTTAAAAAGTGGTTATTCAACATGAGGCCTGATCCAAATGACATTTTGAATCATTTTTGGTAGAGTCCAAAAAATCAATTTTCTGATGAAAAACGATGACCCCGGACCAGTCGAACGTTGAAAAAATGGTCAATATTGATGAAATTTTAACATTTAATCTTTTGACTTTAAATGACGGTTGGATATGAATTATTACTTTTTCAACTAAAATAAGTGTGTTTAAAGTCATTTCTGTGCCTGAAATTGGTAAAAATTCGAAGATTTTGAGTAAGCAAAACTCTGTAAAAATGGCAATTTTGGTCACTGTGAGGGTTTAAAAAGTGGTTATTCAACATGAGGCCTGATCCAAATGACATTTTGAATCATTTTTGGTAGAGTCCAAAAAATCAATTTTCTGATGAAAAACGATGACCCCGGACCAGTCGAACGTTGAAAAAATGGTCAATATTGATGAAATTTTAACATTTAATCTTTTGACTTTAAATGACGGTTGGATATGAATTATTACTTTTTCAACTAAAATTAGTGTGTTTAAAGTCATTTCTGTGCCTGAAATTGGTCAAATTTGAAGATTTTGAGAAAGCAAAACTCTGTAAAAATGGCAATTTTGGTCACTGTGAGGGTTTAAAAAGTGGTTATTCAACATGAGGCCCGATCCAAATGACATTTTGAATCATTTTTGGAAGAGTCCAAAAAATCCATTTTCTGATGAAAAACGATGACCCCGGACCAGTCGAACATTGAAAAAATGGTCAATATTGATGAAATTTTAACATTTAATCTTTTGACTTTAAAAGACGGTTGGATGTGAGTTATTACTTTTTCAACTAAAATAAGTGTGTTTAAAGTCATTTCTGTGCCTGAAATTGGTCAAAATTGAAGATTTTGAGTAAGCAAAACTCTGTAAAAATGGCAATTTTGGTCACTGTGAGGGTTTAAAAAGTGGTTATTCAACATGAGGCCCGATCCAAATGACATTCTGAATCATTTTTGGTAGAGTCCAAAAAATCAATTTTCTGATGAAAAACGATGACCCCGGACCAGTCGAACGTTGAAAAAATGGTCAATATTGCTGAAATTTTAACATTTAATCTTTTGACTTTAAATGACGGTTGGATGTGAGTTATTACTTTTCAACTAAAATAAGTGTGTTTAAAGTCATTTCTGTGCCTGAAATTGGTCAAAATTGGAAGATTTTGAGTAAGCAAAACTCTGTAAAAATGGCAATTTTGGTCACTGTGAGGGTTTAAAAAGTGGTTATTCAACATGAGGCCTGATCCAAATGACATTTTGAATCATTTTTGGTAGAGTCCAAAAAATCAATTTTCTGATGAAAAACGATGACCCCGGACCAGTCGAACGTTGAAAAAATGGTCAATATTGATGAAATTTTAACATTTAATCTTTTGACTTTAAATGACGGTTGGATGTGAGTTATTACTTTTTCAACTAAAATAAGTGTGTTTAAAGTCATTTCTGTGCCTGAAATTGGTCAAAATTTGAAGCTTTTGAGTAAGCAAAACTCTGTAAAAATGGCAATTTTGGTCACTGTGAGAGTTTAAAAAGTGGTTATTCAACATGAGGCCCGATCCAAATGACATTTTGAATCATTTTTGGTAGAGTGCAAAAAATCAATTTTCTGATGAAAAACGATGACCCCGGACCAGTCGAACGTTGAAAAAATGGTCAATATTGCTGAAATTTTAACATTTAATCTTTTGACTTTAAATGACGGTTGGATGTGAGTTATTACTTTTTCAACTAAAATAAGTGTGTTTAAAGTCATTTCTGTGCCTGAAATTGGTCAAAATTGAAGATTTTGAGTAAGCAAAACTCTGTAAAAATGGCAATTTTGGTCACTGTGAGGATTTAAAAAGTGGTTATTCAACATGAGGCCCGATCCAAATGACATTTTGAATCATTTTTGGTAGAGTGCAATAAATCAATTTTCTGATGAAAAACGATGACCCCGGACCAGTCGAACGTTGAAAAAATGGTCAATATTGCTGAAATTTTAACATTTAATCTTTTGACTTTAAATGACGGTTGGATGTGAGTTATTATTTTTTCAACTAAAATACGTGTGTTTAAAGTCATTTCTGTGCCTGAAATTGGTCAAAATTGGAAGATTTTGAGTAAGCAAAACTCTGTAAAAATGGCAATTTTGGTCACTGTGAGGGTTTAAAAAGTGGTTATTCAACATGAGGCCTGATCCAAATGACATTTTGAATCATTTTTGGTAGAGTCCAAAAAATCAATTTTCTGATGAAAAACGATGACCCCGGACCAGTCGAACGTTGAAAAAATGGTCAATATTGATGACATTTTAACATTTAATCTTTTGACTTTAAATGACGGTTAGATATGAATTATTACTTTTTCAACTAAAATAAGTGCGTTTAAAGTCATTTCTGTGCCTGAAATTGGTCAAATTTGAAGCTTTTGAGTAAGCAAAACTCTGTAAAAATGGCAATTTTGGTCACTGTGAGGGTTTAAAAAGTGGTTATTCAACATGAGGCCTGATCCAAATGACATTTTGAATCATTTTTGGTAGAGTCCAAAAAATCAATTTTCTGATGAAAAATGATGACCCCGGACCAGTCGAACATTGAAAAAATGGTCAATATTGATGAAATTTTAACATTTAATCTTTTGACTTTAAAAGACGGTTGGATGTGAGTTATTACTTTTTCAACTAAAATAAGTGTGTTTAAAGTCATTTCTGTGCCTGAAATTGGTCAAAATTGAAGATTTTGAGTAAGCAAAACTCTGTAAAAATGGCAATTTTGGTCACTGTGAGGGTTTAAAAAGTGGTTATTCAACATGAGGCCCGATCCAAATGACATTCTGAATCATTTTTGGTAGAGTGCAAAAAATCAATTTTCTGATGAAAAACGATGACCCCGGACCAGTCGAACGTTGAAAAAATGGTCAATATTGATGAAATTTTAACATTTAATCTTTTGACTTTAAATGACGGTTGGATGTGAGTTATTACTTTTTCAACTAAAATAAGTGTGTTTAAAGTCATTTCTGTGCCTGAAATTGGTCAAAATTTGAAGCTTTTGAGTAAGCAAAACTCCGTAAAAATGGCAATTTTGGTCACTGTGAGGGTTTAAAAAGTGGTTATTCAACATGAGGCCCGATCCAAATGACATTTTGAATCATTTTTGGAAGAGTCCAAAAAATCCATTTTCTGATGAAAAACGATGACCCCGGACCAGTCGAACGTTGAAAAAATGGTCAATATTGATGAAATTTTAACATTTAATCTTTTGACTTTAGATGACGGTTGGATTTGAGTTATTACTTTTTCAACTAAAATAAGTGTGTTTAAAGTCATTTCTGTGCTGAAATTGGTCAAAATTGGAAGATTTTGAGTAAGCAAAACTCTGTAAAAATGGCAATTTTGGTCACTGTGAGGGTTTAAAAAGACTTTATTCAACATGAGGCCTGATCCAAATGACATTTTGAATCATTTTTGGTAGAGTCCAAAAAATCAATTTTCTGATGAAAAACGATGACCCCGGACCAGTCGAACGTTGAAAAAATGGTCAATATTGATGAAATTTTAACATTTATTCTTTTGACTTTAAATGACAGTTGGATGTGAATTATTACTTTTTCAACTAAAATAAGTGTGTTTAA
Source organism: Lissotriton vulgaris (assembly GCF_964263255.1). Lineage (NCBI taxonomy): Eukaryota > Metazoa > Chordata > Amphibia > Caudata > Salamandridae > Lissotriton > Lissotriton vulgaris. Next base: position 25,082 of record NW_028252244.1, on the reverse strand, counting down.
AGTCATTTCTGTGCCTGAAATTGGTAAAAATTCGAAGATTTTGAGTAAGCAAAACTCTGTAAAAATGGCAATTTTGGTCACTGTGAGGGTTTAAAAAGTGGTTATTCAACATGAGGCCTGATCCAAATGACATTTTGAATCATTTTTGGTAGAGTCCAAAAAATCAATTTTCTGATGAAAAACGATGACCCCGGACCAGTCGAACGTTGAAAAAATGGTCAATATTGATGAAATTTTAACATTTATTCTTTTGACTTTAAATGACAGTTGGATGTGAATTATTACTTTTTCAACTAAAATAAGTGTGTTTAAAGTCATTTTTGTGCCTGAAATTGGTAAAAATTCGAAGATTTTGAGTAAGCAAAACTCTGTAAAAATGGCAATTTTGGTCACTGTGAGGGTTTAAAAAGACTTTATTCAACATGAGGCCTGATCCAAATGACATTTTGAATCATTTTTGGTAGAGTCCAAAAAATCAATTTTCTGATGAAAAACGATGACCCCGGACCAGTCGAACGTTGAAAAAATGGTCAATATTGATGAAATTTTAACATTTATTCTTTTGACTTTAAATGACAGTTGGATGTGAATTATTACTTTTTCAACTAAAATAAGTGTGTTTAAAGTCATTTCTGTGCCTGAAATTGGTAAAAATTCGAAGATTTTGAGTAAGCAAAACTCTGTAAAAATGGCAATTTTGGTCACTGTGAGGGTTTAAAAAGTGGTTATTCAACATGAGGCCTGATCCAAATGACATTTTGAATCATTTTTGGTAGAGTCCAAAAAATCAATTTTCTGATGAAAAATGATGACCCCGGACCAGTCGAACATTGAAAAAATGGTCAATATTGATGAAATTTTAACATTTAATCTTTTGACTTTAAAAGACGGTTGGATGTGAGTTATTACTTTTTCAACTAAAATAAGTGTGTTTAAAGTCATTTCTGTGCCTGAAATTGGTCAAAATTGAAGATTTTGAGTAAGCAAAACTCTGTAAAAATGGCAATTTTGGTCACTGTGAGGGTTTAAAAAGACTTTATTCAACATGAGGCCTGATCCAAATGACATTTTGAATCATTTTTGGTAGAGTCCAAAAAATCAATTTTCTGATGAAAAACGATGACCCCGGACCAGTCGAACGTTGAAAAAATGGTCAATATTGATGAAATTTTAACATTTATTCTTTTGACTTTAAATGACAGTTGGATGTGAATTATTACTTTTTCAACTAAAATAAGTGTGTTTAAAGTCATTTCTGTGCCTGAAATTGGTAAAAATTCGAAGATTTTGAGTAAGCAAAACTCTGTAAAAATGGCAATTTTGGTCACTGTGAGGGTTTAAAAAGTGGTTATTCAACATGAGGCCCGATCCAAATGACATTCTGAATCATTTTTGGTAGAGTGCAAAAAATCAATTTTCTGATGAAAAACGATGACCCCGGACCAGTCGAACGTTGAAAAAATGGTCAATATTGATGAAATTTTAACATTTAATCTTTTGACTTTAAATGACGGTTGGATGTGAGTTATTACTTTTTCAACTAAAATAAGTGTGTTTAAAGTCATTTCTGTGCCTGAAATTGGTCAAAATTTGAAGCTTTTGAGTAAGCAAAACTCCGTAAAAATGGCAATTTTGGTCACTGTGAGGGTTTAAAAAGTGGTTATTCAACATGAGGCCCGATCCAAATGACATTTTGAATCATTTTTGGAAGAGTCCAAAAAATCCATTTTCTGATGAAAAACGATGACCCCGGACCAGTCGAACGTTGAAAAAATGGTCAATATTGATGAAATTTTAACATTTAATCTTTTGACTTTAGATGACGGTTGGATTTGAGTTATTACTTTTTCAACTAAAATAAGTGTGTTTAAAGTCATTTCTGTGCCTGAAATTGGTCAAAATTGAAGATTTTGAGTAAGCAAAACTCTGTAAAAATGGCAATTTTGGTCACTGTGAGGGTTTAAAAAGTGGTTATTCAACATGAGGCCCGATCCAAATGACATTTTGAATCATTTTTGGTAGAGTGCAATAAATCAATTTTCTGATGAAAAACGATGACCCCGGACCAGTCGAACGTTGAAAAAATGGTCAATATTGCTGAAATTTTAACATTTAATCTTTTGACTTTAAATGACGGTTGGATGTGAGTTATTACTTTTCAACTAAAATAAGTGTGTTTAAAGTCATTTCTGTGCCTGAAATTGGTCAAAATTGAAGATTTTGAGTAAGCAAAACTCTGTAAAAATGGCAATTTTGGTCACTGTGAGGGTTTAAAAAGTGGTTATTCAACATGAGGCCCGATCCAAATGACATTTTGAATCATTTTTGGTAGAGTGCAATAAATCAATTTTCTGATGAAAAACGATGACCCCGGACCAGTCGAACGTTGAAAAAATGGTCAATATTGATGAAATTTTAACATTTATTCTTTTGACTTTAAATGACAGTTGGATGTGAATTATTACTTTTTCAACTAAAATAAGTGTGTTTAAAGTCATTTCTGTGCCTGAAATTGGTAAAAATTCGAAGATTTTGAGTAAGCAAAACTCTGTAAAAATGGCAATTTTGGTCACTGTGAGGGTTTAAAAAGTGGTTATTCAACATGAGGCCTGATCCAAATGACATTTTGAATCATTTTTGGTAGAGTCCAAAAAATCAATTTTCTGATGAAAAACGATGACCCCGGACCAGTCGAACGTTGAAAAAATGGTCAATATTGATGAAATTTTAACATTTATTCTTTTGACTTTAAATGACAGTTGGATGTGAATTATTACTTTTTCAACTAAAATAAGTGTGTTTAAAGTCATTTTTGTGCCTGAAATTGGTAAAAATTCGAAGATTTTGAGTAAGCAAAACTCTTTAAAAATGGCAATTTTGGTCACTGTGAGGGTTTAAAAAGACTTTATTCAACATGAGGCCTGATCCAAATGACATTTTGAATCATTTTTGGTAGAGTCCAAAAAATCAATTTTCTGATGAAAAACGATGACCCCGGACCAGTCGAACGTTGAAAAAATGGTCAATATTGATGAAATTTTAACATTTATTCTTTTGACTTTAAATGACAGTTGGATGTGAATTATTACTTTTTCAACTAAAATAAGTGTGTTTAAAGTCATTTCTGTGCCTGAAATTGGTAAAAATTCGAAGATTTTGAGTAAGCAAAACTCTGTAAAAATGGCAATTTTGGTCACTGTGAGGGTTTAAAAAGTGGTTATTCAACATGAGGCCTGATCCAAATGACATTTTGAATCATTTTTGGTAGAGTCCAAAAAATCAATTTTCTGATGAAAAATGATGACCCCGGACCAGTCGAACATTGAAAAAATGGTCAATATTGATGAAATTTTAACATTTAATCTTTTGACTTTAAAAGACGGTTGGATGTGAGTTATTACTTTTTCAACTAAAATAAGTGTGTTTAAAGTCATTTCTGTGCCTGAAATTGGTCAAAATTTGAAGCTTTTGAGTAAGCAAAACTCCGAAAAAATGGCAATTTTGGTCACTGTGAGGGTTTAAAAAGTGGTTATTCAACATGAGGCCCGATCCAAATGACATTTTGAATCATTTTTGGAAGAGTCCAAAAAATCCATTTTCTGATGAAAAACGATGACCCCGGACCAGTCGAACGTTGAAAAAATGGTCAATATTGATGAAATTTTAACATTTAATCTTTTGACTTTAGATGATGGTTGGATTTGAGTTATTACTTTTTCAACTAAAATAAGTGTGTTTAAAGTCATTTCTGTGCCTGAAATTGGTCAAAATTGAAGATTTTGAGTAAGCAAAACTCTGTAAAAATGGCAATTTTGGTCACTGTGAGGGTTTAAAAAGTGGTTATTCAACATGAGGCCCGATCCAAATGACATTTTGAATCATTTTTGGTAGAGTGCAATAAATCAATTTTCTGATGAAAAACGATGACCCCGGACCAGTCGAACGTTGAAAAAATGGTCAATATTGCTGAAATTTTAACATTTAATCTTTTGACTTTAAATGACGGTTGGATGTGAGTTATTACTTTTCAACTAAAATAAGTGTTTTTAAAGTCATTTCTGTGCCTGAAATTGGTCAAAATTGGAAGATTTTGAGTTAGCAAAACTCTGTAAAAATGGCAATTTTGGTCACTGTGAGGGTTTAAAAAGTGGTTATTCAACATGAGGCCTGATCCAAATGACATTTTGAATCATTTTTGGTAGAGTCCAAAAAATCAATTTTCTGATGAAAAACGATGACCCCGGACCAGTCGAACGTTGAAAAAATGGTCAATATTGATGAAATTTTAACATTTAATCTTTTGACTTTAAATGACGGTTGGATGTGAGTTATTACTTTTTCAACTAAAATAAGTGTGTTTAAAGTCATTTCTGTGCCTGAAATTGGTCAAAATTTGAAGCTTTTGAGTAAGCAAAACTCTGTAAAAATGGCAATTTTGGTCACTGTGAGGATTTAAAAAGTGGTTATTCAACATGAGGCCCGATCCAAATGACATTTTGAATCATTTTTGGTAGAGTGCAATAAATCAATTTTCTGATGAAAAACGATGACCCCGGACCAGTCGAACGTTGAAAAAATGGTCAATATTGCTGAAATTTTAACATTTAATCTTTTGACTTTAAATGACGGTTGGATGTGAGTTATTACTTTTCAACTAAAATAAGTGTGTTTAAAGTCATTTCTGTGCCTGAAATTGGTCAAAATTGGAAGATTTTGAGTAAGCAAAACTCTGTAAAAATGGCAATTTTGGTCACTGTGAGGGTTTAAAAAGTGGTTATTCAACATGAGGCCTGATCCAAATGACATTTTGAATCATTTTTGGTAGAGTCCAAAAAATCAATTTTCTGATGAAAAACGATGACCCCGGACCAGTCGAACGTTGAAAAAATGGTCAATATTGATGAAATTTTAACATTTAATCTTTTGACTTTAAATGACGGTTGGATGTGAGTTATTACTTTTTCAACTAAAATAAGTGTGTTTAAAGTCATTTCTGTGCCTGAAATTGGTCAAAATTTGAAGCTTTTGAGTAAGCAAAACTCTGTAAAAATGGCAATTTTGGTCACTGTGAGAGTTTAAAAAGTGGTTATTCAACATGAGGCCCGATCCAAATGACATTTTGAATCATTTTTGGTAGAGTGCAAAAAATCAATTTTCTGATGAAAAACGATGACCCCGGACCAGTCGAACGTTGAAAAAATGGTCAATATTGCTGAAATTTTAACATTTAATCTTTTGACTTTAAATGACGGTTGGATGTGAGTTATTACTTTTTCAACTAAAATAAGTGTGTTTAAAGTCATTTCTGTGCCTGAAATTGGTCAAAATTGAAGATTTTGAGTAAGCAAAACTCTGTAAAAATGGCAATTTTGGTCACTGTGAGGGTTTAAAAAGTGGTTATTCAACATGAGGCCCGATCCAAATGACATTTTGAATCATTTTTGGTAGAGTGCAAAAAATCAATTTTCTGATGAAAAACGATGACCCCGGACCAGTCGAACGTTGAAAAAATGGTCAATATTGCTGAAATTTTAACATTTAATCTTTTGACTTTAAATGATGGTTGGATGTGAGTTATTACTTTTCAACTAAAATAAGTGTGTTTAAAGTCATTTCTGTGCCTGAAATTGGTCAAATTTGAAGCTTTTGAGTAAGCAAAACTCTGTAAAAATGGCAATTTTTTGTCACTGTGAGGGTTTAAAAAGTGGTTATTCAACATGAGGCCCGATCCAAATGACATTTTGAATCATTTTTGGAAGAGTCCAAAAAATCAATTTTCTGATGAAAAACGATGACCCCGGACCAGTCGAACGTTGAAAAAATGGTCAATATTGATGAAATTTTAACATTTAATCTTTTGACTTTAAATGACGGTTGGATTTGAGTTATTACTTTTTCAACTAAAATAAGTGTGTTTAAAGTCATTTCTGTGCCTGAAATTGGTCAAAATTGAAGATTTTGAGTAAGCAAAACTCTGTAAAAATGGCAATTTTGGTCACTGTGAGGGTTTAAAAAGTGGTTATTCAACATGAGGCCCGATCCAAATGACATTCTGAATCATTTTTGGTAGAGTGCAAAAAATCAATTTTCTGATGAAAAACGATGACCCCGGACCAGTCGAACGTTGAAAAAATGGTCAATATTGATGAAATTTTAACATTTAATCTTTTGACTTTAAATGACGGTTGGATGTGAGTTATTACTTTTTCAACTAAAATAAGTGTGTTTAAAGTCATTTCTGTGCCTGAAATTGGTCAAAATTTGAAGCTTTTGAGTAAGCAAAACTCCGTAAAAATGGCAATTTTGGTCACTGTGAGGGTTTAAAAAGTGGTTATTCAACATGAGGCCCGATCCAAATAACATTTTGAATCATTTTTGGAAGAGTCCAAAAAATCCATTTTCTGATGAAAAACGATGACCCCGGACCAGTCGAACGTTGAAAAAATGGTCAATATTGATGAAATTTTAACATTTAATCTTTTGACTTTAAATGACGGTTGGATGTGAGTTATTATTTTTTCAACTAAAATACGTGTGTTTAAAGTCATTTCTGTGCCTGAAATTGGTCAAAATTGGAAGATTTTGAGTAAGCAAAACTCTGTAAAAATGGCAATTTTGGTCACTGTGAGGGTTTAAAAAGTGGTTATTCAACATGAGGCCTGATCCAAATGACATTTTTGAATCATTTTTGGTAGAGTCCAAAAAATCAATTTTCTGATGAAAAACGATGACCCCGGACCAGTCGAACGTTGAAAAAATGGTCAATATTGATGACATTTTAACATTTAATCTTTTGACTTTAAATGACGGTTAGATATGAATTATTACTTTTTCAACTAAAATAAGTGCGTTTAAAGTAATTTCTGTGCTTGAAATTGGTCAAATTTGAAGCTTTTGAGTAAGCAAAACTCTGTAAAAATGGCAATTTTGGTCACTGTGAGGGTTTAAAAAGTGGTTATTCAACATGAGGCCTGATCCAAATGACATTTTGAATCATTTTTGGTAGAGTCCAAAAAATCAATTTTCTGATGAAAAACGATGACCCCGGACCAGTCGAACGTTGAAAAAATGGTCAATATTGATGAAATTTTAACATTTAATCTTTTGACTTTAAATGACGGTTGGATGTGAGTTATTATTTTTTCAACTAAAATACGTGTGTTTAAAGTCATTTCTGTGCCTGAAATTGGTCTAAATTGAAGATTTTGAGTAAGCAAAACTCTGTAAAAATGGCAATTTTGGTCACTGTGAGGGTTTAAAAAGTGGTTATTCAACATGAGGCCCGATCCAAATGACATTTTGAATCATTTTTGGTAGAGTGCAAAAAATCAATTTTCTGATGAAAAACGATGACCCCGGACCAGTCGAACGTTGAAAAAATGGTCAATATTGATGAAATTTTAACATTTTATCTTTTGACTTTAAATGACGGTTGGATGTGAGTTATTACTTTTTTAACTAAAATAAGTGTGTTTAAAGTCATTTCTGTGCTGAAATTGGTCAAAATTGGAAGATTTTGAGTAAGCAAAACTCTGTAAAAATGGCAATTTTGGTCACTGTGAGGGTTTAAAAAGACTTTATTCAACATGAGGCCTGATCCAAATGACATTTTGAATCATTTTTGGTAGAGTCCAAAAAATCAATTTTCTGATGAAAAACGATGACCCCGGACCAGTCGAACGTTGAAAAAATGGTCAATATTGATGAAATTTTAACATTTATTCTTTTGACTTTAAATGACAGTTGGATGTGAATTATTACTTTTTCAACTAAAATAAGTGTGTTTAAAGTCATTTCTGTGCCTGAAATTGGTAAAAATTCGAAGATTTTGAGTAAGCAAAACTCTGTAAAAATGGCAATTTTGGTCACTGTGAGGGTTTAAAAAGTGGTTATTCAACATGAGGCCTGATCCAAATGACATTTTGAATCATTTTTGGTAGAGTCCAAAAAATCAATTTTCTGATGAAAAACGATGACCCCGGACCAGTCGAACGTTGAAAAAATGGTCAATATTGATGAAATTTTAACATTTAATCTTTTGACTTTAAATGACGGTTGGATATGAATTATTACTTTTTCAACTAAAATTAGTGTGTTTAAAGTCATTTCTGTGCCTGAAATTGGTCAAATTTGAAGATTTTGAGAAAGCAAAACTCTGTAAAAATGGCAATTTTGGTCACTGTGAGGGTTTAAAAAGTGGTTATTCAACATGAGGCCCGATCCAAATGACATTCTGAATCATTTTTGGTAGAGTGCAAAAAATCTATTTTCTGATGAAAAACGATGACCCCGGACCAGTCGAACGTTGAAAAAATGGTCAATATTGCTGAAATTTTAACATTTAATCTTTTGACTTTAAATGACGGTTGGATGTGAGTTATTACTTTTCAACTAAAATAAGTGTGTTTAAAGTCATTTCTGTGCCTGAAATTGGTCAAAATTGGAAGATTTTGAGTTAGCAAAACTCTGTAAAAATGGCAATTTTGGTCACTGTGAGGGTTTAAAAAGTGGTTATTCAACATGAGGCCTGATCCAAATGACATTTTGAATCATTTTTGGTAGAGTCCAAAAAATCAATTTTCTGATGAAAACGATGACCCCGGACCAGTCGAACGTTGAAAAAATGGTCAATATTGCTGAAATTTTAACATTTAATCTTTTGACTTTAAATGACGGTTGGATGTGAGTTATTACTTTTCAACTAAAATAAGTGTGTTTAAAGTCATTTCTGTGCCTGAAATTGGTCAAAATTGAAGATTTTGAGTAAGCAAAACTCTGTAAAAATGGCAATTTTGGTCACTGTGAGGATTTAAAAAGTGGTTATTCAACATGAGGCCCGATCCAAATGACATTTTGAATCATTTTGGTAGAGTGCAATAAATCAATTTTCTGATGAAAAACGATGACCCCGGACCAGTCGAACGTTGAAAAAATGGTCAATATTGCTGAAATTTTAACATTTAATCTTTTGACTTTAAATGACGGTTGGATGTGAGTTATTACTTTTCAACTAAAATAAGTGTGTTTAAAGTCATTTCTGTGCCTGAAATTGGTCAAAATTGGAAGATTTTGAGTAAGCAAAACTCTGTAAAAATGGCAATTTTGGTCACTGTGAGGGTTTAAAAAGTGGTTATTCAACATGAGGCCTGATCCAAATGACATTTTGAATCATTTTTGGTAGAGTCCAAAAAATCAATTTTCTGATGAAAAACGATGACCCCGGACCAGTCGAACGTTGAAAAAATGGTCAATATTGATGAAATTTTAACATTTAATCTTTTGACTTTAAATGACGGTTGGATGTGAGTTATTACTTTTTCAACTAAAATAAGTGTGTTTAAAGTCATTTCTGTGCCTGAAATTGGTCAAAATTTGAAGCTTTTGAGTAAGCAAAACTCTGTAAAAATGGCAATTTTGGTCACTGTGAGAGTTTAAAAAGTGGTTATTCAACATGAGGCCCGATCCAAATGACATTTTGAATCATTTTTGGTAGAGTGCAAAAAATCAATTTTCTGATGAAAAACGATGACCCCGGACCAGTCGAACGTTGAAAAAATGGTCAATATTGCTGAAATTTTAACATTTAATCTTTTGACTTTAAATGACGGTTGGATGTGAGTTATTACTTTTTCAACTAAAATAAGTGTGTTTAAAGTCATTTCTGTGCCTGAAATTGGTCAAAATTGAAGATTTTGAGTAAGCAAAACTCTGTAAAAATGGCAATTTTGGTCACTGTGAGGGTTTAAAAAGTGGTTATTCAACATGAGGCCCGATCCAAATGACATTTTGAATCATTTTTGGTAGAGTGCAAAAAATCAATTTTCTGATGAAAAACGATGACCCCGGACCAGTCGAACGTTGAAAAAATGGTCAATATTGCTGAAATTTTAACATTTAATCTTTTGACTTTAAATGATGGTTGGATGTGAGTTATTACTTTTCAACTAAAATAAGTGTGTTTAAAGTCATTTCTGTGCCTGAAATTGGTCAAAATTGGAAGATTTTGAGTAAGCAAAACTCTGTAAAAATGGCAATTTTGGTCACTGTGAGGGTTTAAAAAGTGGTTATTCAACATGAGGCCTGATCCAAATGACATTTTGAATCATTTTTGGTAGAGTCCAAAAAATCAATTTTCTGATGAAAAACGATGACCCCGGCCCAGTCGAACGTTGAAAAAATGGTCAATATTGATGAAATTTTAACATTTAATCTTTTGACTTTAAATGACGGTTGGATGTGAGTTATTACTTTTCAACTAAAATAAGTGTGTTTAAAGTCATTTCTGTGCCTGAAATTGGTCAAATTTGAAGCTTTTGAGTAAGCAAAACTCTGTAAAAATGGCAATTTTTTGTCACTGTGAGGGTTTGAAAAGTGGTTATTCAACATGAGGCCCGATCCAAATGACATTTTGAATCATTTTTGGAAGAGTCCAAAAAATCAATTTTCTGATGAAAAACGATGACCCCGGACCAGTCGAACGTTGAAAAAATGGTCAATATTGATGAAATTTTAACATTTAATCTTTTGACTTTAAATGACGGTTGGATTTGAGTTATTACTTTTTCAACTAAAATAAGTGTGTTTAAAGTCATTTCTGTGCCTGAAATTGGTCAAAATTGAAGATTTTGAGTAAGCAAAACTCTGTAAAAATGGCAATTTGGTCACTGTGAGGGTTTAAAAAGTGGTTATTCAACATGAGGCCCGATCCAAATGACATTCTGAATCATTTTTGGTAGAGTGCAAAAAATCAATTTTCTGATGAAAAACGATGACCCCGGACCAGTCGAACGTTGAAAAAATGGTCAATATTGATGAAATTTTAACATTTAATCTTTTGACTTTAAATGACGGTTGGATGTGAGTTATTATTTTTTCAACTAAAATACGTGTGTTTAAAGTCATTTCTGTGCCTGAAATTGGTCAAAATTGGAAGATTTTGAGTAAGCAAAACTCTGTAAAAATGGCAATTTTGGTCACTGTGAGGGTTTAAAAAGTGGTTATTCAACATGAGGCCTGATCCAAATGACATTTTGAATCATTTTTGGTAGAGTCCAAAAAATCAATTTTCTGATGAAAAACGATGACCCCGGACCAGTCGAACGTTGAAAAAAATGGTCAATATTGATGACATTTTAACATTTAATCTTTTGACTTTAAATGACGGTTAGATATGAATTATTACTTTTTCAACTAAAATAAGTGCGTTTAAAGTCATTTCTGTGCCTGAAATTGGTCAAATTTGAAGCTTTTGAGTAAGCAAAACTCTGTAAAAATGGCAATTTTGGTCACTGTGAGGGTTTAAAAAGTGGTTATTCAACATGAGGCCTGATCCAAATGACATTTTGAATCATTTTTGGTAGAGTCCAAAAAATCAATTTTCTGATGAAAAATGATGACCCCGGACCAGTCGAACATTGAAAAAATGGTCAATATTGATGAAATTTTAACATTTAATCTTTTGACTTTAAAAGACGGTTGGATGTGAGTTATTACTTTTTCAACTAAAATAAGTGTGTTTAAAGTCATTTCTGTGCCTGAAATTGGTCAAAATTGAAGATTTTGAGTAAGCAAAACTCTGTAAAAATGGCAATTTTGGTCACTGTGAGGGTTTAAAAAGTGGTTATTCAACATGAGGCCCGATCCAAATGACATTCTGAATCATTTTTGGTAGAGTGCAAAAAATCAATTTTCTGATGAAAAACGATGACCCCGGACCAGTCGAACGTTGAAAAAATGGTCAATATTGATGAAATTTTAACATTTAATCTTTTGACTTTAAATGACGGTTGGATGTGAGTTATTACTTTTTCAACTAAAATAAGTGTGTTTAAAGTCATTTCTGTGCCTGAAATTGGTCAAAATTTGAAGCTTTTGAGTAAGCAAAACTCCGTAAAAATGGCAATTTTGGTCACTGTGAGGGTTTAAAAAGTGGTTATTCAACATGAGGCCCGATCCAAATGACATTTTGAATCATTTTTGGAAGAGTCCAAAAATCCATTTTCTGATGAAAAACGATGACCCCGGACCAGTCGAACGTTGAAAAATGGTCAATATTGATGAAATTTTAACATTTAATCTTTTGACTTTAGATGACGGTTGGATTTGAGTTATTACTTTTTCAACTAAAATAAGTGTGTTTAAAGTCATTTCTGTGCTGAAATTGGTCAAAATTGGAAGATTTTGAGTAAGCAAAACTCTGTAAAAATGGCAATTTTGGTCACTGTGAGGGTTTAAAAAGACTTTATTCAACATGAGGCCTGATCCAAATGACATTTTGAATCATTTTTGGTAGAGTCCAAAAAATCAATTTTCTGATGAAAAACGATGACCCCGGACCAGTCGAACGTTGAAAAAATGGTCAATATTGATGAAATTTTAACATTTATTCTTTTGACTTTAAATGACAGTTGGATGTGAATTATTACTTTTTCAACTAAAATAAGTGTGTTTAAAGTCATTTCTGTGCCTGAAATTGGTAAAAATTCGAAGATTTTGAGTAAGCAAAACTCTGTAAAAATGGCAATTTTGGTCACTGTGAGGGTTTAAAAAGTGGTTATTCAACATGAGGCCTGATCCAAATGACATTTTGAAACATTTTTGGTAGAGTCCAAAAAATCAATTTTCTGATGAAAAACGATGACCCCGGACCAGTCGAACGTTGAAAAAATGGTCAATATTGATGAAATTTTAACATTTATTCTTTTGACTTTAAATGACAGTTGGATGTGAATTATTACTTTTTCAACTAAAATAAGTGTGTTTAAAGTCATTTTTGTGCCTGAAATTGGTAAAAATTCGAAGATTTTGAGTAAGCAAAACTCTGTAAAAATGGCAATTTTGGTCACTGTGAGGGTTTAAAAAGACTTTATTCAACATGAGGCCTGATCCAAATGACATTTTGAATCATTTTGGTAGAGTCCAAAAAATCAATTTTCTGATGAAAAACGATGACCCCGGACCAGTCGAACGTTGAAAAAATGGTCAATATTGATGAAATTTTAACATTTATTCTTTTGACTTTAAATGACAGTTGGATGTGAATTATTACTTTTTCAACTAAAATAAGTGTGTTTAAAGTCATTTCTGTGCCTGAAATTGGTAAAAATTCGAAGATTTTGAGTAAGCAAAACTCTGTAAAAATGGCAATTTTGGTCACTGTGAGGGTTTAAAAAGTGGTTATTCAACATGAGGCCTGATCCAAATGACATTTTGAATCATTTTTGGTAGAGTCCAAAAAATCAATTTTCTGATGAAAAATGATGACCCCGGACCAGTCGAACATTGAAAAAATGGTCAATATTGATGAAATTTTAACATTTAATCTTTTGACTTTAAAAGACGGTTGGATGTGAGTTATTACTTTTTCAACTAAAATATGTGTGTTTAAAGTCATTTCTGTGCCTGAAATTGGTCAAAATTGAAGATTTTGAGTAAGCAAAACTCTGTAAAAATGGCAATTTTGGTCACTGTGAGGGTTTAAAAAGACTTTATTCAACATGAGGCCTGATCCAAATGACATTTTGAATCATTTTTGGTAGAGTCCAAAAAATCAATTTTCTGATGAAAAACGATGACCCCGGACCAGTCGAACGTTGAAAAAATGGTCAATATTGATGAAATTTTAACATTTATTCTTTTGACTTTAAATGACAGTTGGATGTGAATTATTACTTTTTCAACTAAAATAAGTGTGTTTAAAGTCATTTCTGTGCCTGAAATTGGTAAAAATTCGAAGATTTTGAGTAAGCAAAACTCTGTAAAAATGGCAATTTTGGTCACTGTGAGGGTTTAAAAAGTGGTTATTCAACATGAGGCCTGATCCAAATGACATTTTGAATCATTTTTGGTAGAGTCCAAAAAATCAATTTTCTGATGAAAAATGATGACCCCGGACCAGTCGAACATTGAAAAAATGGTCAATATTGATGAAATTTTAACATTTAATCTTTTGACTTTAAAAGACGGTTGGATGTGAGTTATTACTTTTTCAACTAAAATAAGTGTGTTTAAAGTCATTTCTGTGCCTGAAATTGGTCAAAATTGAAGATTTTGAGTAAGCAAAACTCTGTAAAAATGGCAATTTTGGTCACTGTGAGGGTTTAAAAAGTGGTTATTCAACATGAGGCCCGATCCAAATGACATTTTGAATCATTTTTGGAAGAGTCCAAAAAATCCATTTTCTGATGAAAAACGATGACCCCGGACCAGTCGAACGTTGAAAAAATGGTCAATATTGATGAAATTTTAACATTTAATCTTTTGACTTTAGATGACGGTTGGATTTGAGTTATTACTTTTTCAACTAAAATAAGTGTGTTTAAAGTCATTTCTGTGCCTGAAATTGGTCAAAATTGAAGATTTTGAGTAAGCAAAACTCTGTAAAAATGGCAATTTTGGTCACTGTGAGGGTTTAAAAAGTGGTTATTCAACATGAGGCCCGATCCAAATGACATTTTGAATCATTTTTGGTAGAGTGTAATAAATCAATTTTCTGATGAAAAACGATGACCCCGGACCAGTCGAACGTTGAAAAAATGGTCAATATTGCTGAAATTTTAACATTTAATCTTTTGACTTTAAATGACGGTTGGATGTGAGTTATTACTTTTCAACTAAAATAAGTGTGTTTAAAGTCATTTCTGTGCCTGAAATTGGTCAAAATTGAAGATTTTGAGTAAGCAAAACTCTGTAAAAATGGCAATTTTGGTCACTGTGAGGGTTTAAAAAGTGGTTATTCAACATGAGGCCCGATCCAAATGACATTTTGAATCATTTTTGGTAGAGTGCAATAAATCAATTTTCTGATGAAAAACGATGACCCCGGACCAGTCGAACGTTGAAAAAATGGTCAATATTGATGACATTTTAACATTTATTCTTTTGACTTTAAATGACAGTTGGATGTGAATTATTACTTTTTCAACTAAAATAAGTGTGTTTAAAGTCATTTCTGTGCCTGAAATTGGTAAAAATTCGAAGATTTTGAGTAAGCAAAACTCTGTAAAAATGGCAATTTTGGTCACTGTGAGGGTTTAAAAAGTGGTTATTCAACATGAGGCCTGATCCAAATGACATTTTGAATCATTTTTGGTAGAGTCCAAAAAATCAATTTTCTGATGAAAAACGATGACCCCGGACCAGTCGAACGTTGAAAAAATGGTCAATATTGATGAAATTTTAACATTTATTCTTTTGACTTTAAATGACAGTTGGATGTGAATTATTACTTTTTCAACTAAAATAAGTGTGTTTAAAGTCATTTTTGTGCCTGAAATTGGTAAAAATTCGAAGATTTTGAGTAAGCAAAACTCTGTAAAAATGGCAATTTTGGTCACTGTGAGGGTTTAAAAAGACTTTATTCAACATGAGGCCTGATCCAAATGACATTTTGAATCATTTTTGGTAGAGTCCAAAAAATCAATTTTCTGATGAAAAACGATGACCCCGGACCAGTCGAACGTTGAAAAAATGGTCAATATTGATGAAATTTTAACATTTATTCTTTTGACTTTAAATGACAGTTGGATGTGAATTATTACTTTTTCAACTAAAATAAGTGTGTTTAAAGTCATTTCTGTGCCTGAAATTGGTAAAAATTCGAAGATTTTGAGTAAGCAAAACTCTGTAAAAATGGCAATTTTGGTCACTGTGAGGGTTTAAAAAGTGGTTATTCAACATGAGGCCTGATCCAAATGACATTTTGAATCATTTTTGGTAGAGTCCAAAAAATCAATTTTCTGATGAAAAATGATGACCCCGGACCAGTCGAACATTGAAAAAATGGTCAATATTGATGAAATTTTAACATTTAATCTTTTGACTTTAAAAGACGGTTGGATGTGAGTTATTACTTTTTCAACTAAAATAAGTGTGTTTAAAGTCATTTCTGTGCCTGAAATTGGTCAAAATTGAAGATTTTGAGTAAGCAAAACTCTGTAAAAATGGCAATTTTGGTCACTGTGAGGGTTTAAAAAGACTTTATTCAACATGAGGCCTGATCCAAATGACATTTTGAATCATTTTTGGTAGAGTCCAAAAAATCAATTTTCTGATGAAAAACGATGACCCCGGACCAGTCGAACGTTGAAAAAATGGTCAATATTGATGAAATTTTAACATTTATTCTTTTGACTTTAAATGACAGTTGGATGTGAATTATTACTTTTTCAACTAAAATAAGTGTGTTTAAAGTCATTTCTGTGCCTGAAATTGGTAAAAATTCGAAGATTTTGAGTAAGCAAAACTCTGTAAAAATGGCAATTTTGGTCACTGTGAGGGTTTAAAAAGTGGTTATTCAACATGAGGCCCGATCCAAATGACATTCTGAATCATTTTTGGTAGAGTGCAAAAAATCAATTTTCTGATGAAAAACGATGACCCCGGACCAGTCGAACGTTGAAAAAATGGTCAATATTGATGAAATTTTAACATTTAATCTTTTGACTTTAAATGACGGTTGGATGTGAGTTATTACTTTTTCAACTAAAATAAGTGTGTTTAAAGTCATTTCTGTGCCTGAAATTGGTCAAAATTTGAAGCTTTTGAGTAAGCAAAACTCCGTAAAAATGGCAATTTTGGTCACTGTGAGGGTTTAAAAAGTGGTTATTCAACATGAGGCCCGATCCAAATGACATTTTGAATCATTTTTGGAAGAGTCCAAAAAATCCATTTTCTGATGAAAAACGATGACCCCGGACCAGTCGAACGTTGAAAAAATGGTCAATATTGATGAAATTTTAACATTTAATCTTTTGACTTTAGATGACGGTTGGATTTGAGTTATTACTTTTTCAACTAAAATAAGTGTGTTTAAAGTCATTTCTGTGCCTGAAATTGGTCAAAATTGAAGATTTTGAGTAAGCAAAACTCTGTAAAAATGGCAATTTTGGTCACTGTGAGGGTTTAAAAAGTGGTTATTCAACATGAGGCCCGATCCAAATGACATTTTGAATCATTTTTGGTAGAGTGCAATAAATCAATTTTCTGATGAAAAACGATGACCCCGGACCAGTCGAACGTTGAAAAAATGGTCAATATTGCTGAAATTTTAACATTTAATCTTTTGACTTTAAATGACGGTTGGATGTGAGTTATTACTTTTCAACTAAAATAAGTGTGTTTAAAGTCATTTCTGTGCCTGAAATTGGTCAAAATTGAAGATTTTGAGTAAGCAAAACTCTGTAAAAATGGCAATTTTGGTCACTGTGAGGGTTTAAAAAGTGGTTATTCAACATGAGGCCCGATCCAAATGACATTTTGAATCATTTTTGGTAGAGTGCAATAAATCAATTTTCTGATGAAAAACGATGACCCCGGACCAGTCGAACGTTGAAAAAATGGTCAATATTGCTGAAATTTTAACATTTAATCTTTTGACTTTAAATGACGGTTGGATGTGAGTTATTACTTTTCAACTAAAATAAGTGTGTTTAAAGTCATTTCTGTGCCTGAAATTGGTCAAAATTGGAAGATTTTGAGTAAGCAAAACTCTGTAAAAATGGCAATTTTGGTCACTGTGAGGGTTTAAAAAGACTTTATTCAACATGAGGCCTGATCCAAATGACATTTTGAATCATTTTTGGTAGAGTCCAAAAAATCAATTTTCTGATGAAAAACGATGACCCCGGACCAGTCGAACGTTGAAAAAATGGTCAATATTGATGAAATTTTAACATTTATTCTTTTGACTTTAAATGACAGTTGGATGTGAATTATTACTTTTTCAACGAAAATAAGTGTGTTTAAAGTCATTTCTGTGCCTGAAATTGGTAAAAATTCGAAGATTTTGAGTAAGCAAAACTCTGTAAAAATGGCAATTTTGGTCACTGTGAGGGTTTAAAAAGTGGTTATTCAACATGAGGCCTGATCCAAATGACATTTTGAATCATTTTTGGTAGAGTCCAAAAAATCAATTTTCTGATGAAAAATGATGACCCCGGACCAGTCGAACATTGAAAAAATGGTCAATATTGATGAAATTTTAACATTTAATCTTTTGACTTTAAAAGACGGTTGGATGTGAGTTATTACTTTTTCAACTAAAATAAGTGTGTTTAAAGTCATTTCTGTGCCTGAAATTGGTCAAAATTGAAGATTTTGAGTAAGCAAAACTCTGTAAAAATGGCAATTTTGGTCACTGTGAGGGTTTAAAAAGTGGTTATTCAACATGAGGCCCGATCCAAATGACATTCTGAATCATTTTTGGTAGAGTGCAAAAAATCAATTTTCTGATGAAAAACGATGACCCCGGACCAGTCGAACGTTGAAAAAATGGTCAATATTGATGAAATTTTAACATTTAATCTTTTGACTTTAAATGACGGTTGGATGTGAGTTATTACTTTTTCAACTAAAATAAGTGTGTTTAAAGTCATTTCTGTGCCTGAAATTGGTCAAAATTGAAGATTTTGAGTAAGCAAAACTCTGTAAAAATGGCAATTTTGGTCACTGTGAGGGTTTAAAAAGTGGTTATTCAACATGAGGCCCGATCCAAATGACATTTTGAATCATTTTTGGAAGAGTCCAAAAAATCCATTTTCTGATGAAAAACGATGACCCCGGACCAGTCGAACGTTGAAAAAATGGTCAATATTGATGAAATTTTAACATTTAATCTTTTGACTTTAAATGACGGTTGGATGTGAGTTATTACTTTTTCAACTAAAATAAGTGTGTTTAAAGTCATTTCTGTGCCTGAAATTGGTAAAAATTCGAAGATTTTGAGTAAGCAAAACTCTGTAAAAATGGCAATTTTGGTCACTGTGAGGGTTTAAAAAGTGGTTATTCAACATGAGGCCTGATCCAAATGACATTTTGAATCATTTTTGGTAGAGTCCAAAAAATCAATTTTCTGATGAAAAACGATGACCCCGGACCAGTCGAACGTTGAAAAAATGGTCAATATTGATGAAATTTTAACATTTATTCTTTTGACTTTAAATGACAGTTGGATGTGAATTATTACTTTTTTAACTGAAATAAGTGTGTTTAAAGTCATTTCTGTGCTGAAATTGGTCAAAATTGGAAGATTTTGAGTAAGCAAAACTCTGTAAAAATGGCAATTTTGGTCACTGTGAGGGTTTAAAAAGACTTTATTCAACATGAGGCCTGATCCAAATGACATTTTGAATCATTTTTGGTAGAGTCCAAAAAATCAATTTTCTGATGAAAAACGATGACCCCGGACCAGTCGAACGTTGAAAAAATGGTCAATATTGATGAAATTTTAACATTTATTCTTTTGACTTTAAATGACAGTTGGATGTGAATTATTACTTTTTCAACTAAAATAAGTGTGTTTAAAGTCATTTCTGTGCCTGAAATTGGTAAAAATTCGAAGATTTTGAGTAAGCAAAACTCTGTAAAAATGGCAATTTTGGTCACTGTGAGGGTTTAAAAAGTGGTTATTCAACATGAGGCCTGATCCAAATGACATTTTGAATCATTTTTGGTAGAGTCCAAAAAATCAATTTTCTGATGAAAAATGATGACCCCGGACCAGTCGAACATTGAAAAAATGGTCAATATTGATGAAATTTTAACATTTAATCTTTTGACTTTAAAAGACGGTTGGATGTGAGTTATTACTTTTTCAACTAAAATAAGTGTGTTTAAAGTCATTTCTGTGCCTGAAATTGGTCAAAATTGAAGATTTTGAGTAAGCAAAACTCTGTAAAAATGGCAATTTTGGTCACTGTGAGGGTT
This sequence comes from Lissotriton vulgaris, assembly GCF_964263255.1. NCBI lineage: Eukaryota > Metazoa > Chordata > Amphibia > Caudata > Salamandridae > Lissotriton > Lissotriton vulgaris. The sequence continues at coordinate 5,378 of NW_028252244.1, read as the reverse complement.
TAAAAAGACTTTATTCAACATGAGGCCTGATCCAAATGACATTTTGAATCATTTTTGGTAGAGTCCAAAAAATCAATTTTCTGATGAAAAACGATGACCCCGGACCAGTCGAACGTTGAAAAAATGGTCAATATTGATGAAATTTTAACATTTATTCTTTTGACTTTAAATGACAGTTGGATGTGAATTATTACTTTTTCAACTAAAATAAGTGTGTTTAAAGTCATTTCTGTGCCTGAAATTGGTCAAAATTGAAGATTTTGAGTAAGCAAAACTCTGTAAAAATGGCAATTTTGGTCACTGTGAGGGTTTAAAAAGTGGTTATTCAACATGAGGCCCGATCCAAATGACATTCTGAATCATTTTTGGTAGAGTGCAAAAAATCAATTTTCTGATGAAAAACGATGACCCCGGACCAGTCGAACGTTGAAAAAATGGTCAATATTGATGAAATTTTAACATTTAATCTTTTGACTTTAAATGACGGTTGGATGTGAGTTATTACTTTTTCAACTAAAATAAGTGTGTTTAAAGTCATTTCTGTGCCTGAAATTGGTCAAAATTTGAAGCTTTTGAGTAAGCAAAACTCCGTAAAAATGGCAATTTTGGTCACTGTGAGGGTTTAAAAAGTGGTTATTCAACATGAGGCCCGATCCAAATGACATTTTGAATCATTTTTGGAAGAGTCCAAAAAATCCATTTTCTGATGAAAAACGATGACCCCGGACCAGTCGAACGTTGAAAAAATGGTCAATATTGATGAAATTTTAACATTTAATCTTTTGACTTTAGATGACGGTTGGATTTGAGTTATTACTTTTTCAACTAAAATAAGTGTGTTTAAAGTCATTTCTGTGCCTGAAATTGGTCAAAATTGAAGATTTTGAGTAAGCAAAACTCTGTAAAAATGGCAATTTTGGTCACTGTGAGGGTTTAAAAAGTGGTTATTCAACATGAGGCCCGATCCAAATGACATTTTGAATCATTTTTGGTAGAGTGCAATAAATCAATTTTCTGATGAAAAACGATGACCCCGGACCAGTCGAACGTTGAAAAAATGGTCAATATTGCTGAAATTTTAACATTTAATCTTTTGACTTTAAATGACGGTTGGATGTGAGTTATTACTTTTCAACTAAAATAAGTGTGTTTAAAGTCATTTCTGTGCCTGAAATTGGTCAAAATTGAAGATTTTGAGTAAGCAAAACTCTGTAAAAATGGCAATTTTGGTCACTGTGAGGGTTTAAAAAGTGGTTATTCAACATGAGGCCCGATCCAAATGACATTTTGAATCATTTTTGGTAGAGTGCAATAAATCAATTTTCTGATGAAAAACGATGACCCCGGACCAGTCGAACGTTGAAAAAATGGTCAATATTGCTGAAATTTTAACATTTAATCTTTTGACTTTAAATGACGGTTGGATGTGAGTTATTACTTTTCAACTAAAATAAGTGTGTTTAAAGTCATTTCTGTGCCTGAAATTGGTCAAAATTGGAAGATTTTGAGTAAGCAAAACTCTGTAAAAATGGCAATTTTGGTCACTGTGAGGGTTTAAAAAGTGGTTATTCAACATGAGGCCTGATCCAAATGACATTTTGAATCATTTTTGGTAGAGTCCAAAAAATCAATTTTCTGATGAAAAACGATGACCCCGGACCAGTCGAACGTTGAAAAAATGGTCAATATTGATGAAATTTTAACATTTAATCTTTTGACTTTAAATGACGGTTGGATATGAATTATTACTTTTTCAACTAAAATAAGTGCGTTTAAAGTCATTTCTGTGCCTGAAATTGGTCAAATTTGAAGCTTTTGAGTAAGCAAAACTCTTTAAAAATGGCAATTTTGGTCACTGTGAGGGTTTAAAAAGTGGTTATTCAACATGAGGCCCGATCCAAATGACATTTTGAATCATTTTTGGAAGAGTCCAAAAAATCAATATTCTGATGAAAAACGATGACCCCGGACCAGTCGAACGTTGAAAAAATGGTCAATATTGATGAAATTTTAACATTTAATCTTTTGACTTTAAATGACGGTTGGATTTGAGTTATTACTTTTTCAACTAAAATAAGTGTGTTTAAAGTCATTTCTGTGCCTGAAATTGGTCAAAATTGAAGATTTTGAGTAAGCAAAACTCTGTAAAAATGGCAATTTTGGTCACTGTGAGGGTTTAAAAAGTGGTTATTCAACATGAGGCCCGATCCAAATGACATTCTGAATCATTTTTGGTAGAGTGCAAAAAATCAATTTTCTGATGAAAAACGATGACCCCGGACCAGTCGAACGTTGAAAAAATGGTCAATATTGATGAAATTTTAACATTTAATCTTTTGACTTTAAATGACGGTTGGATGTGAGTTATTACTTTTTCAACTAAAATAAGTGTGTTTAAAGTCATTTCTGTGCCTGAAATTGGTCAAAATTTGAAGCTTTTGAGTAAGCAAAACTCCGTAAAAATGGCAATTTTGGTCACTGTGAGGGTTTAAAAAGTGGTTATTCAACATGAGGCCCGATCCAAATGACATTTTGAATCATTTTTGGAAGAGTCCAAAAAATCCATTTTCTGATGAAAAACGATGACCCCGGACCAGTCGAACGTTGAAAAAATGGTCAATATTGATGAAATTTTAACATTTAATCTTTTGACTTTAGATGACGGTTGGATTTGAGTTATTACTTTTTCAACTAAAATAAGTGTGTTTAAAGTCATTTCTGTGCCTGAAATTGGTCAAATTCGAAGATTTTGAGTAAGCAAAACTCTGTAAAAATGGCAATTTTGGTCACTGTGAGGGTTTAAAAAGTGGTTATTCAACATGAGGCCCGATCCAAATGACATTTTGAATCATTTTTGGTAGAGTGCAATAAATCAATTTTCTGATGAAAAACGATGACCCCGGACCAGTCGAACGTTGAAAAAATGGTCAATATTGCTGAAATTTTAACATTTAATCTTTTGACTTTAAATGACGGTTGGATGTGAGTTATTACTTTTCAACTAAAATAAGTGTGTTTAAAGTCATTTCTGTGCCTGAAATTGGTCAAAATTGAAGATTTTGAGTAAGCAAAACTCTGTAAAAATGGCAATTTTGGTCACTGTGAGGGTTTAAAAAGTGGTTATTCAACATGAGGCCCGATCCAAATGACATTTTGAATCATTTTTGGTAGAGTGCAAAAAATCAATTTTCTGATGAAAAACGATGACCCCGGACCAGTCGAACGTTGAAAAAATGGTCAATATTGATGAAATTTTAACATTTAATCTTTTGACTTTAAATGACGGTTGGATGTGAGTTATTACTTTTTCAACTAAAATAAGTGTGTTTAAAGTCATTTCTGTGCTGAAATTGGTCAAAATTGGAAGATTTTGAGTAAGCAAAACTCTGTAAAAATGGCAATTTTGGTCACTGTGAGGGTTTAAAAAGACTTTATTCAACATGAGGCCTGATTCAAATGACATTTTGAATCATTTTTGGTAGAGTCCAAAAAATCAATTTTCTGATGAAAAACGATGACCCCGGACCAGTCGAACGTTGAAAAAATGGTCAATATTGATGAAATTTTAACATTTAATATTTTGACTTTAAATGATGGTTGGATGTGAGTTATTACTTTTTCAACTAAAATAAGTGTGTTTAAAGTCATTTCTGTGCCTGAAATTGGTCAAAATTAAAGATTTTGAGTAAGCAAAACTCTGTAAAAATGGCAATTTTGGTCACTGTGAGGGTTTAAAAAGTGGTTATTCAACATGAGGCCCGATCCAAATGACATTTTGAATCATTTTTGGTAGAGTGCAAAAAATCAATTTTCTGATGAAAAACGATGACCCCGGACCAGTCGAACGTTGAAAAAATGGTCAATATTGCTGAAATTTTAACATTTAATCTTTTGACTTTAAATGACGGTTGGATGTGAGTTATTACTTTTTCAACTAAAATAAGTATGTTTAAAGTCATTTCTGTGCCTGAAATTGGTCAAAATTGAAGATTTTGAGTAAGCAAAACTCTGTCAAAATGGCAATTTTTTGTCACTGTGAGGGTTTAAAAAGTGGTTATTCAACATGAGGCCCGATCCAAATGACATTTTGAATCATTTTTGGAAGAGTCCAAAAAATCCATTTTCTGATGAAAAACGATGACCCCGGACCAGTCGAACGTTGAAAAAATGGTCAATATTGATGAAATTTTAACATTTAATCTTTTGACTTTAAATGACGGTTGGATTTGAGTTATTACTTTTTCAACTAAAATAAGTGTGTTTAAAGTCATTTCTGTGCCTGAAATTGGTCAAAATTTGAAGCTTTTGAGTAAGCAAAACTCTGTAAAAATGGCAATTTTGGTCACTGTGAGGGTTTAAAAAGTGGTTATTCAACATGAGGCCCGATCCAAATGACATTTTGAATCATTTTTGGTAGAGTGCAAAAAATCAATTTTCTGATGAAAAACGATGACCCCGGACCAGTCGAACGTTGAAAAAATGGTCAATATTGATGAAATTTTAACATTTAATCTTTTGACTTTAAATGACGGTTGGATGTGAGTTATTACTTTTTCAACTAAAATAAGTGTGTTTAAAGTCATTTCTGTGCCTGAAATTGGTCAAAATTTGAAGCTTTTGAGTAAGCAAAACTCTGTAAAAATGGCAATTTTGGTCACTGTGAGGGTTTAAAAAGTGGTTATTCAACATGAGGCCCGATCCAAATGACATTTTGAATCATTTTTGGAAGAGTCCAAAAAATCCATTTTCTGATGAAAAACGATGACCCCGGACCAGTCGAACGTTGAAAAAATGGTCAATATTGATGAAATTTTAACATTTAATCTTTTGACTTTAAATGACAGTTGGATATGAATTATTACTTTTTCAACTAAAATAAGTGTGTTTAAAGTCATTTCTGTGCCTGAAATTGGTCAAATTTGAAGCTTTTGAGTAAGCAAAACTCTGTAAAAATGGCAATTTTGGTCACTGTGAGGGTTTAAAAAGTGGTTATTCAACATGAGGCCCGATCCAAATGACATTTTGAATCATTTTTGGAAGAGTCCAAAAAATCCATTTTCTGATGAAAAACGATGACCCCGGACCAGTCGAATGTTGAAAAAATGGTCAATATTGATGAAATTTTAACATTTAATCTTTTGACTTTAAATGACGGTTGGATGTGAGTTATTATTTTTTCAACTAAAATACGTGTGTTTAAAGTCATTTCTGTGCCTGAAATTGGTCAAAATTGAAGATTTTGAGTAAGCAAAACTCTGTAAAAATGGCAATTTTGGTCACTGTGAGGGTTTAAAAAGTGGTTATTCAACATGAGGCCCGATCCAAATGACATTTTGAATCATTTTTGGTAGAGTGCAAAAAATCAATTTTTTGATGAA